>NW_019508600.1:0-526 GCF_002814215.2 Seriola lalandi dorsalis
GGACTGGTGGTGGACTGGTGGTGGACTGGTGTAGGACTGGTGTTGGACTGGTGGTGGACTGGTGGTGGACTGGTGGTGTACTGGTGGTGGACTGGTGTAGGACTGGTGGTGGACTGGTGTAGGTCTGGTGGTGGACTGGTGGTGTACTGGTGGTGGACTGGTGGTGTACTGGTGGTGGACTGGTGTAGGACTGGTGGTGGACTGGTGTAGGACTGGTGTAGGACTGGTGGTGGACCGGTGTAGGACCGGTGGTGGACCGGTGGTGGACCGGTGTAGGACCGGTGGTGGACCGGTGGTGGACCGGTGTAGGACCGGTGGTGGACCGGTGGTGGACCGGTGTAGGACCGGTGGTGGACCGGTGGTGGACCGGTGTAGGACCGGTGTAGGACCGGTGGTGGACCGGTGTAGGACCGGTGTAGGACCGGTGGTGGACTGGTGTAGGACTGGTGGTGGACTGGTGGTGGACTGGTGTAGGACTGGTGGTGGACTGGTGGTGTACTGGTGGTGGACTGGTGTAGGACTGGTG
>NW_019508601.1:0-885 GCF_002814215.2 Seriola lalandi dorsalis
TCAGTAATGTTCTAATGTTCTGTCTCTGTCAGTAATGTTCTAATGTTCTGTCTCTCAGTAATGTTCTAATGTTCTGTCTCTGTCAGTAATGTTCTAATGTTCTCTCTCAGTAATGTTCTAATGTTCTGTCTCTGTCAGTAATGTTCTAATGTTCTGTCTCTCAGTAATGTTCTAATGTTCTGTCTCTGTCAGTAATGTTCTAATGTTCTGTCTCTGTCAGTAAAGTTCTAATGTTCTCCCTCAGTAATGTTCTAATGTTCTCTCTCAGTAATGTTCTAATGTTCTGTCTCTGTCAGTAATGTTCTAATGTTCTGTCTCTGTCAGTAATGTTCTAATGTTCTGTCTCTGTCAGTAATGTTCTAAAGTTATCTGTCAGTAATGTTCTGCTACCGCAGTAATGTTCTAATGTTCTGTCTCTCTCAGTAATGTTCTAATGTTCTGTCTGTCAGTAATGTTCTAATGTTCTGTCTCTCTCAGTAATGTTCTAATGTTCTGTCTGTCAGTAATGTTCTAATGTTCTGTCTCTCTCAGTAATGTTCTAATGTTCTGTCTGTCAGTAATGTTCTAATGTTCTGCTACCGCAGTAATGTTCTAATGCTCTCTCTCAGTAATGTTCTAATGTCCTTCTGTCAGTAATGTTCAAATGTTCTGCTACGGCAGTAATGTTCTAATGTTCTCTCTCAGTAATGTTCTAATGTTCTGTCTGTAATGTACCAGGAGCCACGAATGTGGTGTTAACGTTACTCTCAGTAAGACATTTCATGTCACCTTCAGGAGGAACCAGTCTCTTCAGTCAAACTCATAAATCTTCAAAGCTCATCAGAATCTCTGTGAATAAAGCCTGATTTGCCCCAGACCAACTGTAGAGGGTTGAACTGGGCCACA
>NW_019508602.1:0-337 GCF_002814215.2 Seriola lalandi dorsalis
GGCTACAACTCAGCCAACTTCAACTACTACTTCCACCACTACACCTTCTACCACAACTGAAACAGGTACAACTCAACCACCTTCAACTACCACTTTCACCACTACACCTTCTACCACAACTGAAACAGCTACAACTCAACCACCTTCAACTACTACTTCCACCACTACACCTTCTACCACAACTGAAACAGCTACAACTCAACCACCTTCAACTACCACTTTCACCACTACACCTTCTACCATAACTGAAACAGCTACAACTCAACCACCTTCAACTACTACTTCCACAACTACACCTTCTACTACAACTGAAACAACTACTTCTCACCCAACTACA
>NW_019508603.1:0-519 GCF_002814215.2 Seriola lalandi dorsalis
CATATATAGATACAGTAAAACGTATGGAAAGAATATCAAATATGTCTTTACGGGAGAGGTTGGAATTGCTGACAATTAAATGTCCTTATTGTTGCGTACAACAACATTATAGTGTGTTATAAACCATTTATTACATGTTTGTGTACTGCTTATTAATACTAATTATTGGGAAAGTCTTGCCTTATACATTTCCAGACAGGACGACAAGCTTTCTCCTAGCTGCCTGACCCAATGAATAAGTATCTGAAAAATTCCATCACTATCTATGAGGCAGAATATTCTCAGAAAAAAAAAAAAAAAAAAAGTACACAAAACACCCCAACCATGACCATTATGGTGGGTGGTAGGGGTAAGAGAAACTATAGATCTGTAATAATTAGAGAGGTAGCCGTTGCCTCCTGTGTGTTATTATTTCTCTAACAGAGCCGTTTGGCTTCGTGCAGGGTAGAAAGGAGAAGGCCTTTTAATGGCAATACACTCAGAGCTGATTGCAGGTCATTACACCACCACAGGGAGAGA
>NW_019508604.1:0-555 GCF_002814215.2 Seriola lalandi dorsalis
ACTATACTATGACAATTTAATGCCTTACTATACTATGATGTTTTTTGACGTTTTTATGCCTTACTATACTATGACAATTTAATGCCTTACTATACTATGATGTTTTTTGACGTTTTTATGCCTTACTATACTATGACGTTTTTTGACGTTTTATGCCTTAGTATAATATGATGTTTTCTTATGTTTTTATGCCTTATGACCTTTTTTTACATTTTTATGCCTTACTATACTATGATGTTTTTTTTGTTTTTATGCCTTACTATACTATGACATTTTTGATGTTTTTATGCCTTATCATACTATGACGTTTTTTGACGTTTTATGCCTTACTATACTATGACAAGTTAATGCCTTACTATACTATGATGTTTTTTGACGTTTTTATGCCTTACTATACTATGACATTTTTTGACGTTTTATGCCTTAGTATAATATGATTTTTTTTAAATGTTTTTATGCCTTACAATACTATGACCTTTTTGGACATTTTTATGCCTTACTATACTATGACATTTTTTGATGTTTTCATGCCTTACTATACTATGACATTTTTTG
>NW_019508605.1:0-701 GCF_002814215.2 Seriola lalandi dorsalis
GTCTTACTATACTTTGACGTTTTTATGCCTTACTATACTATGACATGTTCAACATATTTATGCCATACTAAACTATGACGCTTTTATGCCTTACTATACTGTGACGTTTTTTGACATTTTATGCCTTACTATACTATGACGATTTTATGATATTTTATGCCTTACTATACTATGACGATTTTGTGACATTTTATGCCTTACTATACTATTACGATTTTGGACATTTTTATGCCTTACTATAGTATGACGTTTTTATGACATTTTATGCCTTACTATACTGTGACGTTTTTTGACGTTTTCATGACATTTTATGCCTCACTATACTATGATGATTTTATGACATTTTATGCCTTACTATACTATGACGTTTTTGACGTTTTTATGCCCTACTATACTTAGACGTTTTTATGCCTTACTATACTATGATGTTTTTGACGTTTTTATGCCTTACTATACTATGACGTTTTTTGACATTTTATGCCTTACTATACTATGACGATTTTATGATATTTTATGCCTTACTATACTATGACGATTTTATGACATTTTATGCCTTACTATACTATGACGTTTTCATGACATTTTATGCCTCACTATACTATAATGATTTTATGACATTTTATGCCTTACTATACTATGACGTTTTTATGCCTTACTATACTATGACGTTTTTTGACGTTTTATGCCTTACTATACTATGA
>NW_019508606.1:0-530 GCF_002814215.2 Seriola lalandi dorsalis
AAAATACCAAAAAACATCATAGTATACTATGCTATAAAATTTCAGAAAAAGGTCATAGTATAGTAAGGCATAAAAACGTCATAGTATAGTAAGGTATAAAAATGCCAAAAAATGTCATAAGAGTCATAGTATAGTAAGGCATAAAAGAGTCATAGTATAGTAAGGCATAAAAATACCAAAAACCGTCATAGTATAGTAAGGCATAAAAATTAAAAAAAAAAGTCATAGTATAGTAAGGTATAAAAATGTCATGGTATACTATGGCATAAAATGTCAAAAAATAATCATAGTATAGTAAGGCATAAAAATACTAAAAAACGTCATAGTATACTATGGTATAAAATGTCATAGTATAGTAAGGCATAAAAACGTCATAGTATAGTAAGGTATAAAAATGCCAAAAAATGTCATAAGAGTCATAGTATAGTAAGGCATAAAAGAGTCATAGTATAGTAAGGCATAAAAATACCAAAAACCGTCATAGTATAGTAAGGCATAAAAATTCCAAAAAATGTCATAAAAGAGTCATA
>NW_019508607.1:0-649 GCF_002814215.2 Seriola lalandi dorsalis
GCATTATTATGATATGACGTTTTTTGACATTTTTATGCCTTCCTATACAATGGCTTTTTATGCCTTACTGTACTATTACGTTTCTTGAAATTTTCATGGCTTACTAAAATATAACTTTTTTGCCATTTTTATGCTATGTCGTTTTGCACCTATTCCTGCCTCACTATACTATGACGTTTTTGAGATTTTTAGGACTCACTATAGTATTTCGTTTTATGCCTTACTGCACCATGACATTTCTTGAAATTTTTATGGCTTACTAAAAAATAACTTTTTTGACTTTTTTATGCCTTACTATACTATGACGTTTTTTGTGATTTTTATGACAGACTATACTATGACGTTTTTTGTGATTTTTATGACAGACTATACTATGACGTTTTTTGTGATTTTTATGCCTCACTATAGTATTTCGTTTCATGCCTTACTGCACCATGAGGTTTCTTGAAATTTTTATGGCTTACTAAAATATAACATTTTTGCCATTTTTATGCCTTACTATACTATGTCATTTTTTGACCTATTTTTGCATTATTATGATATGACGTTTTTTGACATTTTTATGCCTTCCTATACAATGGCTTTTTATGCCTTACTGTACTATTACGTTTCTTGAAATTTTCATGGCTTACTAAAATATAACTTTTTT
>NW_019508608.1:0-359 GCF_002814215.2 Seriola lalandi dorsalis
GTATACAAACATCAGAGTATAATAAGGCCTTAAAAGTGAGAAAAACGACATAGTATAGTATGGCAAAAAAAGTGAAAAAAACGACATAGTATAGTATGGCAAAAAAAGTGAAAAAACAACATAGTATAAAAAGGCATAGAAACGTTTAATAGTATAGTAAGGTAAACAAACAGAGTATAATAAGGCCTTAAAAGTGAAAAAAAAACATAATATAGTATGCCAAAAAAAGTAAAAAAACGACATAGTATAGTATGCCAAAAAAAGTGAAAAAACGACATAGTATAGTATGGCAAAAAAAGTGAAAAAACGACATAGTATAGTATGGCAAAAAAAGTGAAAAAAGACATAGTATAATAAGG
>NW_019508609.1:0-664 GCF_002814215.2 Seriola lalandi dorsalis
ATGCCAAAAAACATCTAAGTTTAGTTTGGCAGAAAAACACCAAAAAACGTCATAGTATAGTATGGCATAAAATATCAAAAATACATCATAGTATATTAAGGCATAAAAGGTCATAAAAACATCATAGTATGGTAAGGCATGAGTGGAAACAATATAATTACGCAGAAAAACACCAAAAAACGTCATAGTATAGTATGGCATAAAACATCAAAAATACATTATAGTATATTAAGGCATAAAAGGTCATAAAAACATCATAGTATGGTCAGGTATCAAACGAGATAGTATAGTAAGGCACAAAAATGCCAAAAAACATCTGGCAGAAAAAAACCAAAAAACGTCATAGTATAGTATGGCATAAAACATCAAAAATACATTATAGTATATTAAGGCATAAAAGGTCATATAAACATCATAGTATGGTCAGGCATGAGTGGAAACAATATAATTACGCAGAAAAACACCAAAAAACGTCATAGTATAGTATGGCATAAAACATCAAAAATACATTATAGTATATTAAGGCATAAAAGGTCATAAAAACATCATAGTATGGTCAGGTATCAAACGAGATAGTATAGTAAGGCACAAAAATGCCAAAAAACATCTGGCAGAAAAAAAACAAAAAACGTCATAGTATAGTATGGCATAAAACATCAAAAAT
>NW_019508610.1:0-1129 GCF_002814215.2 Seriola lalandi dorsalis
ACATTTTTATGACTTACTATACTATGATATATTTATGACTTACTATACTATGACATTTTCATGCCTTACTATACTATGACAGTTTTATGACTTTTCATGCCTTATTATACTATGACATTTTTATGACTTTTCATGCCTTACTATACTACAACATTTTTTTGACTTTTCCTGTCTTACTATACTATGACATTTTTATGACTTACTATACTATGATATATTTATGACTTACTATACTGTGACATTTTTGTGACTTTTCATGCCTTATTATACTATGACATTTTTATGACTTTTTATTACTTACTATACTATGACATTTTTATGAGTTACTATACTATGACATATTTATGCCTTACTATACTATGACGTTTTTATGACTTTTCATGACTTACTATACTATGACATTTTCATGCCTTACAATACTATGACATTTTTATGACTTTTCATGCCTTATTATACTATGACATTTTTATGACTTTTCATGCCTTATTATACTATGACATTTTTATGACTTTTCATGCCTTACTATACTATGACATTTTTATGACTTTTCATGCCTTATTATGCTATGACATTTTTATGACTTTTCATGCCTTACTATACTGTGACATTTTTATGACTTTTCATGCCTTATTATACTATGACATTTTTATGACTTACTATACTATGATATATTTATGACTTACTATACTATGACATTTTCATGCCTTACTATACTATGACAGTTTTATGACTTTTCATGCCTTATTATACTATGACATTTTTATGACTTTTCATGCCTTACTATACTACAACATTTTTTTGACTTTTCCTGTCTTACTATACTATGACATTTTTATGACTTACTATACTATGATATATTTATGACTTACTATACTGTGACATTTTTGTGACTTTTCATGCCTTATTATACTATGACATTTTTATGACTTTTTATTACTTACTATACTATGACATTTTTATGAGTTACTATACTATGACATATTTATGCCTTACTATACTATGACGTTTTTATGACTTTTCATGACTTACTATACTATGACATTTTCATGCCTTACAATACTATGACATTTTTATGACTTTTCATGCCTTATTATACTATGACATTTTTATGACTTTTCATGCCTTACTA
>NW_019508611.1:0-456 GCF_002814215.2 Seriola lalandi dorsalis
CCCACTGCTTAAAATCAACTTAGCAGTGAAACCTTTTTTAGAAATGACTTTTAAATCACTGCAGAGATGGGGAAGCTGATGTTTGAATCAGCATTTACATAACTTACAGTAGAAGATGTGATTCATCTGGAGGGAAATATTATGGCTGACTTTTTTTTTTTTTTTTTTTTTTTTTGCTACTTAACAAAACTTCTCTGCAGCAGCAAGGAAAACCAAAATCTTCTTAAAGTTCCTCCGGACATGTTTTAAACCCTGTAAAAATCCTCTGCTGTGATACACATTTAGTTTAACATGATTTTCACACATAAAAAACTGGTTCTGAAGCTCACCTGCTCTTACTTCCTGGATCGGGCCTTGAGCCCCGCCCACCACCTGCTGGCTCCAGGTGGACAGGTGAAAGAGCAGAGAGTATCAAGATGGTTAGAGGAGGAAACATCAGAGAGACTCAGCCACATG
>NW_019508613.1:0-726 GCF_002814215.2 Seriola lalandi dorsalis
TACTAGAATATGACTTTTTTGGCATTTTTATGCCTTACTATACTGTGACGTTTTGTGCCTGACTATACTATGACGTTTTTTGCCATTTTTATACTTTATTATACTATGACGTTTTTTGCCATTTTTATACTTTATTATACTATGACGTTTTTTGAAATTTTATGCCATACTATACTATGACGTTTTTTTGCCATTTTTATGCTCTACTATAATATGTATTTTTTTGGCATTTTTATGCCTTACTATACTATGACGTTTTTTTGCCATTTTTATGCTCTACTATAATATGTATTTTTTTGGCATTTTTATGCCTTACTATACTGTGACATTTTGTTCCTGACTATACTATGACATTTTTTTGCCATTTTTATGCCTTATTATACTATGATGTTTTTTTTAAATTTTATGCCATACTATACCATGACGTTTTTTGCCATTTTTATGCTCTACTATAATATGTATTTTTTTGGCATTTTTATGCCTGACTATACTATGACGTTTTTTTGCCATTTCTATGCTCTACTAGAATATGACTTTTTTGGCATTTTTATGCCTTACTATACTGTGACGTTTTGTGCCTGACTATACTATGACGTTTTTCTGCCATTTCTATGCCTTATTATACTATGACGTTTTTTGACATTTTTATGCTTTACTATACTTTGAAATAGACTTTTTTTTATTACGTTTTTATGCTTTAATATACCATCACATTTTTATTTTTTA
>NW_019508614.1:0-391 GCF_002814215.2 Seriola lalandi dorsalis
AAACATCATTGTATATTAAGGCATAAAATGTCATAAAAACGTCATTGTATATTAAGGCATAAAAAGTCATAAAGACGTCATAGTATAGTAAGGCATAAGAACGACATAGTATAGTAAGGCATAAAAAGTCATAAAAACATCATTGTATATTAAGGCATGAAAAGTCATAAAAACGACATAGTATAGTAGGGCATAAAAGTGATATAGTATAGTAAGGCATTAAAAGTCAGAAAAACGACATAGTACAGTAAGGCATAAAAAGTCATAAAAATGTCATAGTATAGTAAGGCATAAAAAGTGATCAAAATGTCATAGTATAGTAAAGCATAAAAACGACATAGTATAGTAAGGCATTAAAAGTCAGAAAAATGTCAAAGTATAGTAAGGCATA
>NW_019508615.1:0-542 GCF_002814215.2 Seriola lalandi dorsalis
TTCTGGAGGAGGTGTTGAAAACCAGAAGGAGAGGAGAGCTGCCCAAGACCCTGACTGAGATGTACATCCACTTACAGAGTCCAGACGGACGCCTGGACTTGTTCCTCCGCTTCCTCCTGGGTCTTTCGCTGCAGACCAATCGGACTCTCCTACGAGGTCTGATGACACAGACAGGAAGTGGCTCAAAGACCAATCAGGAAACAGTCCAGTACATCAAGGAGAAGATTGAAGAGACTCCCTCTGCAGAGAAAAGCATCAACCTGTTCCACTGTCTGAATGAACTGAATGATCGTTCTCTAGTGGAGCAGATCCAACAGTCCCTGAGATCAGGACGTCTCTCCACAGATGAACTGTCTCCTGCTCAATGGTCAGCTCTGGTCTTCATCTTACTGTCATCAGAAGAAGATCTGGACGTGTTTGACCTGAAGAAATACTCTGCTTCAGAGGAGGCTCTTCTGAAGCTGCTGCAAGTGGTCAAAGCCTCCAACAAAGCTGTGTAAGTGTAGAGAGAGTTGATTTATTCATCATTATATAAAGACACT
>NW_019508616.1:0-574 GCF_002814215.2 Seriola lalandi dorsalis
CTTATTATACTATGTCATTTCATTCCTTACCATACTATTATGTTTTTATGACCATTTATGCCTTAATATACTATGATGTATTTTTGACATTTTATGCCATACTATACTATGACGTTTTTTGACATTTTTATGCCATACTTGACTATGACGTTTTTTGGAATTTTTATGCCTTATTATACTATGTCGTTTCATTCCTTACCATACTATGACGTTTTTATGACCATTTATGCCTTAACATACTATGACGTTTTTATGACCATTTATGCCTTAATATACTATGACGTTTTTTGAAATTTTTATGCCATACTTGACTATGACGTTTTTTGGAATTTTTATGCCTTATTATACTATGTCATTTCATTCCTTACCATACTATTACGTTTTTATGACCGTTTATGCCTTAATATACTATGATGTATTTTTGACATTTTATGCCATACTATACTATGACATTTTTTGACAGTTTTATGCCATACTGGACTATGACGTATTTGGCATTTTTATGCCTTATTATACTATGTCGTTTCATTCCTTACCATACTATTATGTTTTTATGACCATTTATGCCTTAATA
>NW_019508617.1:0-491 GCF_002814215.2 Seriola lalandi dorsalis
TTTGAAACATAACTTAAAAATAACTAACTGAAAGTAATGATATATGATATAAATAATGCAAACTTTACCAAATAAACATAACAGAAAAAGTATTGTAAAGATATAAACATTTTCATTAATAGTTGAATAAATAAATCCAGGAAATTAAAAATGAGCGAATCCGTTTGTAAATGTTTTTATTTATTGATAAAGTTCTTTATTCACAAACATTTATTTTTTTCTCTTGTTAAACTGAGCTCTCTCTCTCTCTCTCTCTCTCTCTCTCTCTCTCTCTCTCTCTCTCTCTCTCTCTCTCTCTCTCTCTCCCACATTCATTCATTTCCATTGACGCTCTGTGACTCACTGGTCACCGCGGCTGTCAATCACGCCTCTGCTCCCGCCTCCAGCGTGGACACACCCATTTCCTCACCGGCATTTAATTTATACCGTTTATTGGTATTATCTCCACGCCCCCCCCCCCCCTCTTTCCGTCTGTCTGCTTGTGTGAAAGG
>NW_019508618.1:0-572 GCF_002814215.2 Seriola lalandi dorsalis
TTTTTATGCCTTACTATACTATGACGTTGTTTACCATTTTTATCCCTCAGTATACTATGACATTTTTTGCCAATTTCATGCCTTACTAAACTATGACATTTTTTGCGATTTTCATGCCTTACTATACTATGACATTTTTTGTCATTTTTAAGCCTTACTATACTATGACGTTTTTTCCATTGTTATGCCTTACTATACTATGACGTTTTTTGTCATACTATACAATAACATTTTTTTTACAATTTTTGGCCATACTATACTATGACGTTTTTTGTCATACTATACAATATACTGACTTTTTTTCCATTTTTATGCCTTACTATACTATGACGTTTTTTACAATTTTTGGCCATACTATACTATGACGTTTTTTGTCATACTATACAATAACATTTTTTTTACAATTTTTGGCCATACTATACTATGACGTTTTTTGCTATTTTTATGCCTCACTATACTGACCTTTTTTTCCATTTTTATGCCTTACTATACTATGACGTTTTTTTCCATACTATAATATGACGTTTTTTGCCATCTTTATGCCTTACGATACTATGACGTTTTTTTTTTTT
>NW_019508619.1:0-455 GCF_002814215.2 Seriola lalandi dorsalis
TCATTGAATTAAGTTTTGAAAGAAACAAAATTAACACATTAGACTTCCCAGCATGCATTGCTTGAGAGTTAAAACTCTCCGTCATATGTGAACTTGCTCAGTGTCTTCGACACATGGGGAAGTATCTCATGGTCGTTTCTTTTCATAATAATGAAAACAAAACTAACAACAATAAAGATTAGTATTGAATTAGGTCCCTGCCTCCAGACACTGAATATAACTGTGAACTGACTCTGTCTATCTATCTATCTATCTATCTATCTATCTATCTATCTATCTATCTATCTATCTATCTATCTATCTATCTATCTATCCATCTATCTATCTATCTATCTATCTATCTATCTATCCATCTATCTATCTATCTATCTATCTATCCATCTATCCATCTATCATCTATCTATCTATCTATCTATCTATCTATCTATCTATCTATCTATCTATCTATCTATCTA
>NW_019508620.1:0-468 GCF_002814215.2 Seriola lalandi dorsalis
ACGTTATAGTATGGTAACCCATAAAAATGCCAAAAAACAACATAGTATATTGAGGCATAAAATTGACAAAAAAACGTCATAGTATAGTATGGCATAAAATGTCAAAAAATCATCATAGTTTATTAAGGCATAAAAAGTCATAAAAACAACATAGTATGCTAAGGCATAGAACAACAGAGTATATTAAGTCATAAAAATGCCAAAAAACAACATAGTATATTGAGGCATAAAATTGACAAAAAACGTCATAGTATAGTATGGCATAAAACGTCAAAAAAAACATCATCGTATATTAAGGCATAAAAAGTCATAAAAACAAGATAGTATGCTAAGGCATAGAACAACAGAGTATAATAAGTCATAAAAATAACAAAAATTGTCATATTGTAGTAACCCATAAAAATGCCAAAAAACGTCATAGTTATAGTATGGCATAAAACGTCAAAAAAACATCATCGTATATTAAGG
>NW_019508621.1:0-479 GCF_002814215.2 Seriola lalandi dorsalis
CCCGACATCATCCAACACCATCCAACATCATCCAACACCATCCGACACCATCCAACATCATCCAACACCATCCGACACCAACATCACCCGACATCATCCAACACCATCCAACATCATCCAACACCATCCGACACCATCCAACATCATCCAACACCATCCGACACCAACATCACCCGACATCATCCAACACCATCCAACATCATCCAACATCATCCAACACCATCCAACATCATCCAACATCATCCAACACCATCCAACATCATCCAACACCATCCGACATCATCCAACACCATCCGACATCATCCAACACCATCCGACATCATCCGACATCATCAGACATCATCCAACATCATCAGACATCATCCAACACCATCCGACATCATCCAACACCATCCGACACCAACATCACCCGACATCATCCAACACCATCCAACATCATCCAACACCATCCGACACCATCCAACATCATCCAACACCAT
>NW_019508622.1:0-973 GCF_002814215.2 Seriola lalandi dorsalis
AAGGCATAAAAATGTCAAAAAACGTCATAGTATAGTAAGGCATGAAAAGTCAAAAAAACGTCATAGTATTGTAAGGCATAAAAAGTCATAGTATAGTGAGGCATCAAAATGTCAAAAAACATCGAAATATAGTATGGCATAAAAATGTCAAAAAACGTCATAGTACAGTAAGGCATAAAAATGTCAAAAATGTCGAAATGTAGTATGGCATGAAATTGTCAAAAAACGTCATAGTATAGTAAGGCATAATAAGTCAGTATAATAAGGAATAAAAAGTCATAAAAACGACATAGTACAGTAAGTCATAAAAACTCATAGTATAGTAAGGCATAAAAAATCATAAAAACGTCATAGTATAGTAAGGCATAAAAAGTCACAAAAATGTCATAGTATTGTAAGGCATAAAAATGTCAAAAAAAACGTCATAGTATTGTAAGGCATAAAAATGCCAAAAAACGTCATAGTATAGTAAGGCATAAAAATGTCAAAAAACGTCATAGTATAGTAAGGCATAAAAATGTCAAAAAACGTCATAGTATAGTAAGGCATGAAAAGTAATAGTATAGTAAGGCATAAAAATGTCAAAAAACGTCGAAATATAGAATGGCATAAAAATTCATAAAAACGTCATAGTATAGTAAGGCATAAAAAGTCATAAAAACATCATAGTTTTGTGAGGCATGAAAATTTCAAAAAACGTCATAGTATAGTAAGGCAAAAAATGTCAAAAAACGTCGAAATAAAGTATGGCATAAAAATTCATAAAAACTTCATAGTATAGTAAGGCATAATAAGTCAGTATAATAAGGAATAAAAAGTCATAAAAACGACATAGTACAGTAAGTCATAAAAAGTCATACTATAGTAAGGCGTAAAAAGTCATAAAAACGTCATAGTATTGTAAGGCATAAAAAGTCATAATATAGTAAGGCATGAAAAGTCATAAAAACGTCATAGTATTGTAAGGCATAAA
>NW_019508623.1:0-694 GCF_002814215.2 Seriola lalandi dorsalis
GAAAAATGACATAGTATAGTAAGGCATAAAAAGTCATAGTATAGTAAGGCATAAAAAGTCATAAAAAAGTCATAGTATAGTAAGGCATAAAAAGTCATAGTATAGTAAGGCATAAAAAGTCAGAAAAATGACATTGTATAGTAAGGCATAAAAAGTCATAGTATAGTAAGGCATTAAAAGTCATAGTATAGTAAGGCATAAAAAGGCATAAAAACGACATAGTATAGTAAGGCATTAAAGTCATAAAAACGACATTCTATAGTAAGGCATAAAAATTCATAAAAAAGTCATAGTATAATAAGGCATAAAAAGTCATAGTATAGTAAGGCATAAAAAGTCATAGTATAGTAAGGCATAAAAAGTCATAAAAAAGTCATAGTATAGTAAGGCATAAAAAGTCATAAAAAAGTCATAGTATAGTAAGGCATAAAAATTCATAAAAAAGTCATAGTATGGTAAGGCATAAAAAGTCATAGTATGGTAAGGCATAAAAAGGCATAAAAACGACATTGTATAGTAAGGCATAAAAAGTCATAAAAACGACATTGTATAGTAAGGCATTAAAAGTCATAGTATAGTAAGGCATAAAAAGGCATAAAAACGACATAGTATAGTAAGGCATAAAAAGTCATAAAAACGACATTGTATAGTAAGGTATAAAAAGTCAGAAAAACGACATAGTATAGTAAGGTAT
>NW_019508624.1:0-1359 GCF_002814215.2 Seriola lalandi dorsalis
TCATAGTATAGTATGGCATAAAGGGTCAAAAAAACCTCATAGCATATTAAGGCATAAAACGTCATAACAGAGTCATATTAGGGTAAGGAATGAAATAACATAGTATAGGGGGGCATAAAAATGCCAAAAAAGTCATAGTATAGTATGACATGAAAATATCAAAAAACGTCATAGTATAGTATGGCATAAAAATATAAAAAAAGTCATAACATATTAAGGCATAAAAGGTCATGACAGAGTCATAGTATGGTAAGGAACAAAACGACATAGTATAGTGAGGCATAAAAATGCCAAAAAAGTCATACTATAGTGTGACATAAAAATATCAAAAAACGTCATAGTATAGTATGGCATAAAAGGTCAAAAAAACATCATAGCATATTACGGCATAAAAGGTCATAACAGAGTATTAGTATGGTAAGGAATAAAACAACATAGTATAGGAAGGCATAAAAATGCCTAAAAAGTCATAGTATAGTATGGCATAAAAGGTCAAAAAAATATCATAGCATATTAAGGCATAAAAGGTCATAACAGAGTCATAGTAGGGTAAGGAATAAAACGACATAGTATTGTGAGGCATAAAAATGCCAAAAAAGTCATAGTATAGTATGACATGAAAATATCAAAAAACATCATAGCATATTAAGGCATAAAAGGTCATAACAGAATCATAGTATGGTAAGGAATAAAACAACATAGTATAGGAAGGCATAAAAATGCCTAAAAAGTCATAGAGTCATAGTATAGTATGACATGAAAATATCAAAAAACGTCATAGTATAGTATGGCATAAAAGGTCAAAAAAATATCATAGCATATTAAGGCATAAAATTTTATAACAGAGTCATAGTAGGGTAAGGAATAAAACGACATAGTATAGTGAGGCATAAAAATGCCTAAAAAGTCATAGTATAGTATGACATAAAAATATAAAAAAACGTCATAGTATAGTATGGCATAAAAATATAAAAAAATGTCATAGCATATTAAGGCATAAAAGGTCATAACAAAGTCATAGTATGGTAAGGAATAAAACGACATAGTATAGGAAGGCATAAAAATGCCTAAAAAGTCATAGTATAGTATGACATAAAAATATCAAAAAACGTCATATTATAGTATGGCATAAAAGGTCAAAAAAATATCATAGCATATTAAGGCATAAAAGGTCATAACAGAGTCATAGTAGGGTAAGGAATAAAACGACATAGTATAGTGAGGCATAAAAATGCCTAAAAAGTCATAGTATAGTATGACATAAAAATATCAAAAAACGTCATAGTATAGTATGGCATAAAAATATAAAAAAACGTCATAGCATATTAAGGCATAAAAGGTCATAACAGAGTCATAGTA
>NW_019508625.1:0-480 GCF_002814215.2 Seriola lalandi dorsalis
AGAAACAGTGACTACAGACACACAAACAGTGACTACTGACACAGAAACAATAAGACTACTGACACACAAACAGTGACTACTGACACAGAAACAGTGACTACTGACACACAAACAGTGACTACTGACACAGAAACAGTGACTACAGACACACAAACAGTGACTACTGACACACAAACAGTGACTACTGACACAGAAACAGTGACTACAGACACACAGACAGTAAGACTACTGACACACAGACAGTAAGACTACAGACACACAGACAGTAAGACTACAGACACACAGACAGTAAGACTACTGACACAGAAACAGTAAGACTACTGACACAGAAACAGTAAGACTACTGACACAGGAACAGTGACTACAGACACACAGACAGTGACTACAGACACACAGACAGTAAGACTACAGACACACAGACAGTAAGACTACAGACACACAGACAGTAAGACTACTGACACAGAAACAGTAAGACTACTG
>NW_019508626.1:0-426 GCF_002814215.2 Seriola lalandi dorsalis
GAGTGATTTTTTGTTTGTAAATTTGCCAATAGCTAAAGTTCATAGCCCTTTGTTTTTCCTCATTAACGAGTGATTTTTTGTTTGTTAATTCTTTCCATAGTTTAGAGTTCTAGCCCTTTGTTTTTCCTCATTAACGAGTGATTTTTTGTTTGTTAATTCTTTCCATAGTTTTGAGTTCTAGTCCTTTGTTTTTCCTCATTAACGAGTGATTTTTTGTTTGTTAATTCTTTCCATAGTTTAGAGTTCTAGTCCTTTTGGTTTATCCTCTTTAAGAGTGAATTTTTGTTTGTTAATTATTTCCATAGTTTAGATTTCTAGTCCTTTTGATTTTTCCTCGCTAAGAGTGATTTTTTGTTTGTTTGTTCTTCCATAGATTTGATTCATAGTCCTTCGGTTTTCCTCCATTCGGAGTGTTCTGAGTTTCTC
>NW_019508627.1:0-545 GCF_002814215.2 Seriola lalandi dorsalis
ACGACGTTTTTGTGACGTTTTTATGCCTTACTATACTATGACTTTTTAAGCCTTACTATACTATGTCGTTTTTGTGACTTTTTAAATCTTAATATACTATGTTGTTTTTATGACTTTTTATACCTTACTATACTATGACGTTTTTATGACTTTTTATACCTTACTATACTATGACTTTTTCTGCCTTCCTATACTATGACAATTTTATGACTTTTTATGCCTTCCTATACTACGACGTTTTTGTGACGTTTTTATGCCTTACTATACTATGACTGTTTAAGCCTTACTATACTATGTCTTTTTTATGACTTTTTATACCTTACTTTACTATGACTTTTTGTGCCTTACTATACAATGACGTTTTTATGACTTTTTATGCCTTACTACAGTATTACTTTTTATGCCTTACTATACTATGACTTTTTAAGCCTTATTATACTATGTCGATTTTATGACTTTTTATGCCTTACTATACTATGACTTTTTAAGCCTTACTATACTATGTTGTTTTTATGACTTTTCATGCCTTACTATAATATGACTTT
>NW_019508628.1:0-365 GCF_002814215.2 Seriola lalandi dorsalis
TTTTAGGTCTTACTATAATATGACGTTTTTTTAGCATTCTTATGCCTTACTATAGTATGTCATTTTTATGACTTTTTATACCTTACTATACTATGACGTTTTTTTAAAACTTTTTATGCCTAATTATAATATGACTTTTAATGCCATACTATACTATGATGTTTTTTGACGTTTTCATGCCTTACTATACCTCGACATTTTTATGACTTTTTATGCCTTACTATACCTTGACATTTTTATGACTTTTTATGCCTTACTATACTACTAGATTTTTTGACATATTTTATATAATTTTTTTTTTTTTTTTTTGACTTTTTATACTTCATTATACTATGAGTTTTATGCCTTACTATACTTTGATGTTT
>NW_019508629.1:0-468 GCF_002814215.2 Seriola lalandi dorsalis
GGTTTTAACGTGTGTTTCTGTGTGTGTAAACGTACTCACTGGCTGTGGTTGGTCTGAGTGGATAAAGGCTGATTGGGAGAGCAGCCCGGACTCCTCGAACAATCAGTCGATTAACCAGCAGCAACGACAGAGCAGCTTGCCACTAATCAATCGCCAGTGCATGCATGGGGTCGCTTCTTACAGCTGCCATTGATTGTGGTTTGTTTTCTCGCCACAACGATTGTTGTTAACGACTGATCTCTCTCTTTCTCTCTCTCTCTCTCTCTCTCTCTCTCTCTCTCTCTCTCTCTCTCTCTCTCTCTCTCTTTGCTGTTGAAGCTGCACATTTTTTAGACGGAGCTTTTAACGTTACTCTGCTGCATTATTCACCATAAAACAGATTCTTATTTTTATATTTTTTTTTATTATTTTTTTTTTTAACTCTCTCTGGCTCAGAAGTGATTTTTCTCCTGGCTGTTAAAATCAGGA
>NW_019508630.1:0-541 GCF_002814215.2 Seriola lalandi dorsalis
ACTGTACTATGTCGTTTTTATGACTTTTTATGCCTTATTATACTATAACTTTTTGTACTTTACTATACTATGTCGTTTTTATGATTTTTTATGCCTTACTATACTATGACGTTTTTATGAGTTACTATACTATGACATTTTTATGACTTTTTATGCCTTACTGTACTATGTCGTTTTTATGCCTTACTATACTATGACTTTTTATGCCTTGCTATACTATATTGTTTTTATGACTTTTTATGCTTTACTATACTATGACGTTTTCTATGACGTTTTTATGACTTTTTATGCTTTACTATACTATGACATTTTCATGACTTTTTGTGCCTTGCTATACTATGACTTTTTATGCCCTGCTATACTATGTCGTTTTTATGATTTTTTATGCCTTACTATACTATGACTTTTTATACCTTACTATACTATGTCGTTTTCATGCCTTACTATACTATGACATTTTTATGACTTTTTATGCCTTACTATACGATGACGTTTTTGTGACTTTTTATGCCTTACTATACTATGACTTTTTATACCTTAC
>NW_019508632.1:0-560 GCF_002814215.2 Seriola lalandi dorsalis
GACCCTGATCACACCGAGACCGGACCCTGAACACACCGAGACCAGACCCTGAACACACCGAGACCGGACCCTGAACACACCGAGACCGGACCCTGATCACACCGAGACCGGACCCTGAACACACCGAGACCGGACCCTGAACACACCTAGACCCTGAACACACCGAGACCGGACCCTGATCACACCGAGACCGGACCCTGATCACACCGAGACCGGACCCTGAACACACCGAGACCAGACCCTGAACACACCGAGACCAGACCCTGAACACACCTAGACCCTGATCACACCGAGACCAGACCCTGAACACACAGAGACCAGACCCTGATCACATTGACAGCAGAGCTCTGTGCAGAACCAGATAACATCTGAGCCCACAGAGTAATTCCCATTGATCTGTAATGGAATTATATCATAGACCATAATGGTTACTATGGTTACCATGGCTTACTTTTTCACTTACATTTGTCCAGCTTTACTTTTTGGGAGTTTTTTCTGGATTTTCTTTCTTTGCCTTTTTTAAACCTGATACAAAGATGTAGCTGTTCTTTTTTTTTTTT
>NW_019508633.1:0-438 GCF_002814215.2 Seriola lalandi dorsalis
AAGACTACACAAGATGGCGGTAAACAAAGAAACTACTCAAAATGGCCACTGAGACCACCTGGTGTGTGTGGGAGGGAAGGTGTGAGTTTCTTTGTTAGCCTAGCTCATGTAATCTAAAGGTACCAGGTTAGAGGGAGGAGGTTAGCTTCATGCAGGTTCTAGGACTGAGACGTACTGTTATGTGTGTGAACATACGAGACCTGATTAACTGTGTGACTGACCACAACCTGAGCAAACATTACAACAACAACAAGACATCAATCAACAAGTACATTAACAAGTTAAGACTTCTGCTGCTGTGCTGTGCTGTGCTGTGCTGTGCTGTGCTGTGCTGTGCTGTGCTGGGAAAGGTTAGGCCCAGTCCATTAACGTTACCCAGTCCTTGGAACAAGCAAAGAGGTCCTTTCCAGTGTTGTTGTAAAGTCCAGTGAGTTGGGA
>NW_019508634.1:0-541 GCF_002814215.2 Seriola lalandi dorsalis
AGTTGTTGTAGAGGTGGTCACTGGGCCAGTGGTGATTGTGGGTGGTTTTGTTGTTTCAAGACTGATTGTTGTTTCCTCAGATGTTGTTGTCTGGACTTGTTTGCTTGTTGTTCCCTTAGTTGTGCTTAAAGGTGCTTTAGTGGTGGCTGTAGTAACAGATGGTTTTGATGTTACAACTGTTGTTTCTGAGCTTGTTGTTGTGACACCAGGCACCACAGTCGTAGTTTCTACACGAGTTGTGGTAGAGGTAGTCACTGGACTTGTGGTGACTCCTGTCTGTGGTTTGGTTGTTTCAGACTTTATTGTTGTTGATCCTGATGTAGTTGTTTCTACTGGTTTTGTTGTAGTTCCTTTACTGGTTGTTGAAGGTCCCTCAGTAGTTGTGGTGCTAACAGATGGTTTTGAGGTCACCACTGTGGTTTCTGAACTTGTTGTGACACCAGGCACTGAGGTTGTAGTTTCAACAGCAGTTGTTGTAGAGGTGGTCACTGGGCCAGTGGTGATTGTGGGTGGTTTTGTTGTTTCAAGACTGATTGTTGTT
>NW_019508635.1:0-540 GCF_002814215.2 Seriola lalandi dorsalis
GAGCCGGGAGCTTGTGCGTCCGCGAGCTACTAGCATATCTCCGGGAAGCTACGAGCCAGTGTGTCCGCGAGCTGAGAGCCGCGAGCCTGTGTGTCAGCGAGCTGAGAGCCGCGAGCCCGTGTGTCAGCGAGCTGAGAGCCGCGAGCCGGGAGCTGAAAGCTCGTGTATCCGCTTGCTACAAGCATATCTCTGGGAAGCTACGAGCTCCTGTTTCCGCGAGCTGAGAGCCGCGAGCCTGTGTGTCAGCGAGCTGAGAGCCGGGAGCTGAAAGCCGCGAGCTCGTGTGTCAGCGAGCTGAGAGCCGCGAGCCGGGAGCTGAGAGCCGCGAGCCCGTGTGTCAGCGAGCTGAGAGCCGCGAGCCCGTCTTTCAGCGAGCTGAGAGCCGCGAGCCTGTGTGTCAGCGAGCTGAGAGCCGCGAGCCCGTGTGTCAGCGAGCTGAGAGCCGCGAGCCGGGAGCTGAAAGCTCGTGTATCCGCTTGCTACAAGCATATCTCCGGGAAGCTACGAGCTCCTGTTTCCGCGAGCTGAGAGCCGCGAGCC
>NW_019508637.1:0-344 GCF_002814215.2 Seriola lalandi dorsalis
TTCCCTGCTGGGCCTGTTGCCTTTCATAGCGAACTGAGGACCTGGATCATGAGAGAGAGAGAGAGAGAGAGAGAGAGAGAGAGAGAGAGAGAGAGAGAGAGTAAGAGAGAGAGAGAGCAAGAGAGAGAGAGAGAGCGAGAGCGGGAGGAGAAAGATATCCTGAAATGTCACACCTACTGTAATCTCCTGTGGACGGATGGTAGTGGAGTTAGCTCTCATTCTCCAGATAGCTGAACTACATTCAGTTTTCGACACTATGAGAGATTGAATACATTCTCAGTCAACATTATAATAAACTATCCTCTACATCCTGACTTGTATTTGACATAGGAGCAAATATACTT
>NW_019508638.1:0-641 GCF_002814215.2 Seriola lalandi dorsalis
AAATCATAAAAAAGTCATAGTATAGCAAGGCATAAAAAGTCATAGTATAGTAAGGCATAAAAGGTCATAAAAATGTCATAGTATAGTAAGGCATAAAAAGTCATAGTATTGCAAGGCATAAAAAGTCATAAAAACATCATAGTATTGCAAGGCATAAAAAGTCACAAAAACATCATAGTATAGTAAGCCATAAAAAGTAATAAAAACATCATAGTATAGTAAGCCATAAAAAGTCATACTTTTGAAAAGCATAAAAAGTCATAAAAATGTCATAGTATAGTAAGGCATAAAAAGTCATAGTTTTGCAAGGCATAAAAAGTCATAAAAACATCATAATATAGTAAGCCATAAAAAGTAATAAAAACATCATAGTATAGTAAGGCATAAAAAGTCATACTTTTGCAAAGCATAAAAAGTCATAAAAACATCATAGTATAGTAAGCCATAAAAAGTCATAGTATAGTAAGGCATAAAAAGTCATAAAAATGTCATAGTATAGTAAGGCATAAAAAGTCATAAAAACATCATAGTATATTAAGGCATAAAAAGTCATAAAAACATCATAGTATATTAAGGCATAAAAAGTCATAAAAAGCCATAGTATTGTAAAGCATAAAAAAATCATAAAAACATCATAGTAT
>NW_019508639.1:0-380 GCF_002814215.2 Seriola lalandi dorsalis
TGTTTGATTATAGATCAGGTCTATGTTCTATATTAATACTGTGAAAGTATCAAAGCCTCAGTCCACAGAGAAATACACACAGCCTGTATTCAGAAACTGAGCCTTAAAACCAGCCGTCAGGACTTCTGTTACTTTGTGATGTCACAACAAAGGAGTCACTGCTCTCAGCCATGCCACAACTCCGCCCACCTGGACCCACCATTCAGCCTTGCAGGATTTGGTTTCGCTGAGCGTTAAACTGAAATTTAGGTTCTTTAAACTACAAATATATTTTCTTATGGATAAACACTTAAAAAAATGACATAATTAGTGCATGAATTCTTAAACTATGGCAAAAAACGTGTTTTGTGAGGTCACAGTGACCTTGACCTTTGACCACC
>NW_019508640.1:0-499 GCF_002814215.2 Seriola lalandi dorsalis
CGTTTTTATGACGTTTTATGCCTTCCTATACTATGTCGTTTTTATGAATTTTTTTGCCTTACTATACTATGACGTTTTTATGACTTTTTATGCCTTACTATACTATGACGTTTTTATGACGTTTTATGCATTACTATACTATGTCGTTTTTATAATTTTTTTGCCTTACTATACTATGACTTTTTATGTCTTACTATACTATGTCGTTTTTATGAATTTTTTTGCCTTACTATACTATGATGCTTTTTTGACTTTTTATGCCATACTATACTATGACGTTTTTCTTTACTTTTTATGCCTCGATATATTATGACTTTTTATGCCTTACTATACTATGTCGTTTTTATGAATTTTTTTGCCTTACTATACTATGACTTTTTATGCCTTACTATACTATGTCGTTTTTATGAATTTTTTTGCCTTACTATACTATGACTTTTTATGCCTTACTATACTATGACGTTTTTATGACATTTCATGCCTTACTATACTATGATGT
>NW_019508641.1:0-514 GCF_002814215.2 Seriola lalandi dorsalis
ACAACTACACCCACAGCTCCTCCACAACTACACCCACAACTACACCCACAGCTCCACAACTACACCCACAACTGCACCCACAGCTCCACAACTACACCCACAACTACACCCACAGCTCCACAACTACACCCACAACTACACCCATAGCTCCTCCACAGCTCCTCCACAACTACACCCACAACTACACCCACAGCTACACCCACAACTACACCCACAGCTCCACAACTACACCCACAACTACACCCACAACTACACCCACAGCTCCTCCACAACTACACCCACAGCTCCACAACTACACCCACAACTGCACTCACAGCTCCTCCACAACTACACCCACAACTACACCCACAGCTACACCCACAGCTCCACAACTACACCCACAACTACACCCACAGCTCCTCCACAACTACACCCACAGCTACACCCACAGCTCATCCACAACTACACCCACAGCTACACCCACAGCTCCACAACTACCCCCACAACTACACCCACAGCTACACCCACAGCTCCA
>NW_019508642.1:0-396 GCF_002814215.2 Seriola lalandi dorsalis
GTGGTTAGCATAGCTTAGCATAAACACTGGAGGCAGGGGGAAACAGCTAGCCTGACTTTATCTAAAGCTAAAAAGTAAAGCTCCTCTCTTAAACAGTCTCAGGCTTTATGCTAAGCTAAGCTAATCACGTCCAGGCTCCACCTCCATACTGGCAACAAAAATCTTCTTTTAAAGCTCAATATTTTCTTCTTCTTCTGTGTTTTATTTGAAGTGTTGATCCATAAGAAGATGTATTTGTGGTTTTAAGAACCAAAAACCATCTCAGTGTAGTTTTACATCTCCTCTCTCAGGCTTCTCTCTGCAGCTCTAGTAACAACAGGTCAGTGAGCCAATCAGAAGAGAGGAGGCTCTGAGCCTATCTTCTGATTGGCTGACTGTTTTCTGAGTGATCCAATA
>NW_019508643.1:0-512 GCF_002814215.2 Seriola lalandi dorsalis
ACTATACTATGACTTTTTATGCCTTACTATACTATGACGTTTTATGCCTTACTATACTATGACATTTTTACCACTTTTTATGCCTTACTATACTATGACTTTTTATGCCTTACTATACTATGACGTTTTCATGCCTTACTATACTATGACGTTTTTATGACTTTTTATGCCTTACTATACTATGACGTTTTTATCACTTTTTATGCCCTACTATACTATGACATTATCATGCCTTACTATACTATGACATTTTTGTGACTTTTTATGCCTTACTATACTATGACGTTTTTATTACTTTTTATGCCTTACTATACTATGGCGTTTTTATCACTTTTTATGCCCTACTATACTATGACATTTTAATGCCTTACTATATTATAACGTTTTTATGACTTTTTATGCCTTACTATACTATGACGTTTTCATGCCTTACTATACTATGACGTTTTTATGACTTTTTATGCCTTACTATACTATGACGTTTTTATCACTTTTTATGCCCTACTATACTA
>NW_019508644.1:0-590 GCF_002814215.2 Seriola lalandi dorsalis
GAAGTTCACTCTGGACTGGGCTGAAGACAAAGCCAACCAGGACATACAGTTCACATTTCCATTCACCTTCAGAGAGCTGAATGTGCTGAAAGAGAGAAAGTTCAGCTTGGTGGAACTTGTTCATCACTTCTTTACTGAAACCAAAGAAACAGGAATCTGCAGGTTTGATCAGTTCCAGGTCGTGTTCATCTTTGACGGTCTGGATGAGTGTCGACTTCCTCTGGACTTCCAAAACACTGAGATCCTGACTGATGTTACAGACTCCACCTCAGTGGACGTGCTGCTGACAAACCTCATCAGGGGGAAGCTGCTTCCCTCTGCTCGCCTCTGGATAACCACACGACCTGCAGCAGCCAATCAGATCCCTCCTGAGTGTGTTGACGTGATGACAGAGGTCAGAGGGTTCACTGACCCACAGAAGGAGGAGTACTTCAGGAAGAGGTTCAGAGATGAGGAGCAGGCCAGCAGGATCATCTCCCACATCAAGACATCACGAAGCCTCCACATCATGTGCCACATCCCAGTCTTCTGCTGGATCACTGCTACAGTTCTGGAGGAGGTGTTGAAAACCAGAGAGGGAGGAGAGCTGC
>NW_019508645.1:0-476 GCF_002814215.2 Seriola lalandi dorsalis
GTGTTTTTCTGTGTATAGTAGGCACTAAAAAAGGACTTTCCTTCAAACTATCTTGGAAAATCTAAATTTTTTTTAGTGTTCCAGCCTTAGCGCATATCACCTTTGTCACTTGGGCATTAGTGAAGGACAGACAAGTGACAACAGGCATAGTCCTGCATGTGTGGCCTCTTTCTCTCTCTCACTGTGTGTGTGTGTGTGTGTGTGTGTGTGTGTGTGTGTGTGTACGTGTACGTGTACGTGTGCGTGTGTGTACGTGTGCGTGTGCGTGTGTGTACGTGTGCGTGTGTGTGCATGCGCCTCTCTGCTAACAAGGCATTTACTCTTGTTTGTACCAGTTACCTGGTGAGGTTATGTCACAATGTCATTGTGAATCAGCACCATGCCAGTGTTGAGATTCACACCTTTCGGAGTAATGTAATGTAATTTAATAAGACAGCTCTTTGCATAATTTCTATTCATGTTCCTCTTTCATTTTG
>NW_019508646.1:0-876 GCF_002814215.2 Seriola lalandi dorsalis
TGTGTGTGTGTGTGTGTGTGTGTGTGTGTGTGTGTGTGTGTGTGTGTGTGTGTGTGTGTGAGAGAGTGTGTGAATGTGTGTGTGCGTGTGTGACGCGCTTATGCAAACTCATATATTAATATGAACAAGTCTATTTTTGATTTTCAACAGAGAACCCCCCTAGAGTAAGGGGGTGAGAGAAAAAAAACAATAAAAAACAATATAAAAATACCACTCTCCCAAACTACCCTATATTTCTACCTACCATTCTCTCCCATGGTTTCAACCAAAAAATCCTGATTTTAGGCATCATGGGAAAATAGAAAGACAGAAAAACCTTAGTACCACCCCTTTAGAAGAAAAACCAGGAAATAACAAAATGGGTGGTAACTAAACCCCGCAAAGCATCATGGTACCACACCTTTTGTCAAAACCATGAGTGAACCCTAGAATGCCAAAAAAGACTACCTCACCACATAACATGCAAAATTCGACCTGATCTTCGATTGACCCATGGTGGTGAGTATAAATTATATTATTTCCTCTTCTAAAACATGTCTGGGAGTCGTGCGGTGTATGGGGCACCAGACATGAAAAAACCTTAAAATAGCCTAATGTTTTCCTGGAGTCGTGCGGTGTATGGGGCACAGGAAACATTCCTTAAAAATAGCTCTAAAAAAATTACTCTAAAATAGACAAAAAAAATTTTTTTTACCTTAAAGCTAAGGATAATTTCAAAAGATTTTTTAGCATAGGCGTCATGAGGCCCAGGGAGGCAGTGTTTAATCACGGCTGGCCCTGGCCCTCTTTCCCCTGGGGACGTTCGGGAAGGCAACGCTTAGTCGTGGCTGGTCCTGACTGTCCCCTCCTGGGGCTGACGCCTTAGATTTTAGACCT
>NW_019508647.1:0-435 GCF_002814215.2 Seriola lalandi dorsalis
CTCTGTCAGAAGACATGGAAGAGATCCGCAGAGAGAGAGATAATTTGCTGAGCCATAAAGCAAAAATGAAAATAAGAAAAACACATTGATAAAAGCAGAAGAGAATTAATTGTGAACAAACCAATTAGTTTGTCCTCGTTTACTGCAACAGATGCACAGCTCAGAAATTTGCACCAGTCTTTATTCTTGGGAAATGAAATAGTATTTGTGTGGGCATGCCAGAAAAACAGAGTGTGTCTGTGTGTGTGTGTGTGTGTGTGTGTGTGTGTGTGTGTGTGTGTGTGTGTGTGTGTGTGTGTGTATGTGTGTTTCTGTCTGTGAGTGTGTACATATATACATGCTGTTCTACCTTCTTAGTAAAGCTGAGGTTTCCCTTTAGACTTAAAATATAGTAGAACATTTTCTACTAGTGAGGATATTTGGTGTGTGTGTGTG
>NW_019508648.1:0-380 GCF_002814215.2 Seriola lalandi dorsalis
GCCGTGTTGGTGCCATGTTACTGCCGTGTTGGTGCCATTTTGGTGCCGTATTGGTGTCGTGTTGGTGCCGTGTTGGTGCCGTGTTGGTGCCGTGTTACTGCCGTGTTGGTGCCATGTTACTGCCGTGTTGGTGCCGTATTGGTGCCGTGTTGGTGCCGTGTTGGTGCCGTGTTACTGCCGTGTTGGTGCCATTTTGGTGCCGTATTGGTGCCATGTTGGTGCCGTGTTAGTGCCGTGTTACTGCGGTGTTACTGCCGTGTTACTGCCGTGTTGGTGCCGTGTTGGTGCCATGTTGGTGCCGTACAGGTAGTTTGAAAAAAAGCACGTCTTGAATTAAATCTTTAAAAAAAATCTTCCGTGTAATGTATTTCTGTGAACGT
>NW_019508649.1:0-442 GCF_002814215.2 Seriola lalandi dorsalis
AGGGGGTGGGGGGGGTTAAATGTTCCCTGATCTCCAACGTGCCAGCAGGTGAAATCCGTCACACACAGGAAGAGCCATTCGAGGCCTCCAGTGAGTGTGAGGTGTGAGGCTCCATCACATGTGACTGTGAGGCGGAGGGCTCCATCACATGTGACTGTGAGGCGGAGGGCTCCATCACATGTGACTGTGAGGCGGAGGGCTCCATCACATGTGACTGTGAGGCGGAGGGCTCCATCACATGTGACTGTGAGGCGGAGGGCTCCATCACATGTGACTGTAAGGCGGAGGGCTCCATCACATACGTCTGCACTGGTATGACACACAGCTTCTTGGCTTGCTGTGTGACCTCCTCGGGTTGAGACGCAGACGCTGCAACACAAACGCACAAAAACACAGATCAGTCACGTCAGAGACTCGATAACATTCCTTCAAAACCAGATGC
>NW_019508650.1:0-641 GCF_002814215.2 Seriola lalandi dorsalis
TAGTATGGCAAGGAAACAAAAAACAAATTTAAGTAAGTCATAAAAATGCCGAAAACCTTCATAGTATTATATGTCATAGAAATGCCAAAAAACGTCATAGTATAGTATGGCATAAAAATGCCAAAAAAACATCATAGTATATTAATGCATTAAAGGTCATAATAACGTCGTAGTATGGCAAGGAAACAAAAAACAAATTTAAGTAAGTCATAAAAATGCCGAAAACCTTCATAGTATAATATGGCATAAAAATGCCAAAAAACATCATAGTATATTAATGCATTAAAGGTCATAATAACGTCATAGTATGGCAAGGAAACAAAAAACAAAGTAAAGTAAATCATAAAAATGCCAAAAAACGTCATAGTATAGTATGGCATAAAATGTCAAAAAACGTCATAGTATAGTATGGCATAAAATGTCAAAAAAATGTCATCGTATATTAATGCATTAAAGGTCATAATAAGGTCATAGTATGGCAAGGAAACAAAAAACAAAGTAAAGTAAGTCATAAAAATGCCGAAAAATGTCATAGTATGGCATAAAAATGCCAAAAAACGTCATAGTATAGTATGGCATAAAACGTCAAAAAAACGTCATAGCATAGTAAGGCATTAAAAGTCATAATAACGTCATAGTAT
>NW_019508651.1:0-639 GCF_002814215.2 Seriola lalandi dorsalis
AAAGTCATAGTATAGTAAGGCATAAAAAGTCATAATATAGTAAGGCATAAAAAGTCATAATATACTAAGGCATGGAAAGTCATAAAAAAGTCATAGTACAGTAAGGCAAAAAAAAGTCATAATATACTAAGGCATAAAAAGTCATAGTACAGTAAGGCAAAAAAAAGTCATAATATAGTAAGGCATAAAAGTCTTAAAAAAGTCATAGTATAGTAAGGCATAAAAAGTCATAAAAAAGTCATAATACAGTAAGGCATAAAAAGTCATAAAAAAGTCATAGTATAGTAAGGCATAAAAAGTCATAGTACAGTAAGGCAAAAAAAAGTCATAATATAGTAAGGCATAAAAAGTCTTAAAGTCATAGTATAGTAAGGCATAAAAAGTCATAATATAGTAAGGCATAAAAAGTCATAAAAAGTCATAAAAAAGTCATAATATACTAAGGCATAAAAAGTCATAAAAAAAAGTCATTGTATACTAAGACATAAAAAGTCATAAAAAAGTCATAGTATAGTAAGGCATAAAAAGTCATAATATAGTAAGGCATAAAAAGTCATAAAAAGTCATAAAAAAGTCATAGTATAGTAAGGCATAAAAAGTCTTAAAAAAGTCATAGTATAGTATGGCATAAAAAGTCAT
>NW_019508652.1:0-653 GCF_002814215.2 Seriola lalandi dorsalis
TACTATGACTTTTTTATGACGTTTTTATGCCTTACTATACTATGACTTTTTTATGACTTTTTATGCCTTAATATACTATGACTTTTTATGCCTTACTATACTATGACTTTTTTATGACTTTTTATGCCTTACTATACTATGACTTTTTATGCCTTACTATACTATGAATTTTTCATGACTTTTTATGCCTTACCATACTATGACGTTTTTATGACTTTTTATACTTTACTATACTATGACGTTTTTATGACTTTTTATGCCTTACTATACTATGACTTTTTTATGACTTTCTATGCCTTACTATACTGACTTTTTATGCCTTACTATACTATGACGTTTTTATTACTTTTCATGCCTTACTATACAATGACTTTTTTATGACTTTTTATGCCTTACTATACTATGACTTTTTTATGACTTTTTATGCCTTAATATACTATGACTTTTTATGCCTTACTATATTATGTCGTTTTTATGACTTTTTATGCCTTAATCTACAAGACTTTTATGCCTTACTATACTATGACTTTTTATGCATTACTATACCATGTTGTTTTTCTGACTTTTTTTTGCCTTACTATAGTATGTCATTATTATGACTTTTTGTGCCTTACTATACTATGTTGTTTTTACGACTTTTTTTGCCTTATTAT
>NW_019508653.1:0-1344 GCF_002814215.2 Seriola lalandi dorsalis
TTTTATTACTTACTATACTATGACATTTTATGCCTTACTATACTATGATGTTTTTATGACATTTTATGCCTTAATATTCTATGACGTTTTTAAGACATTTTATGCCTTAATATTCTATGACGTTTTTATGACGTTATATGCGTTAATATTCTATGACGTTTTTATGACATTATATGCCTTGCTATACTATGGCGTTTTTATGACATTTTATGCCTTACCAAACTATGAAGTTTTTATGCCTTAGTATACTATGACATTTTTATGACATTTTACGCCTTACCAAAATATGATGTTTTTATGACATTTTTATGCCTTGTTATACTATGACATTTTATGCCTTACCAAACTATCAAGTTTTTATGCCTTAGTATACTATGACATTTTATGCCTTACCAAACTATGACGTTTGTATGACATTTTATGCCTTACCAAACTATGACGTTTTTATGCCACTTTATGCCTTACTATACTATGACATTTTTATGACATTTTATGCCTTACTAAACTATGACGTTTTTATGACTTACTGTACTATGACATTTTATGCCTTACTATACTATGACGTTTTTATGACATTTTATGACTTAATATTCTATGACGTTTTTATGAAATTTTATGCCTTACTATACTATGACGTTTTTTGACATTTTCCATGCTTTACTATACTATGATATTTTATGCCTTATTATCTTAAGACTTTTTTTAGACGTTTTTATGCCCTATCATACTATGACGTTTGTATGACATTTTATGCCTTACCAAACTATGACGTTTTTATGCCACTTTATGCCTTACTATACTGTGATGTTTTTTGACATTTTAATGCCATACTATACTATGACATTTTTATGACATTTTATGCCTTACCAAACTATGACGTTTTTATTACTTACTATACTATAACATTTTATGCCTTACTATACTATGATGTTTTTATGACATTTTATGCTTTAATATTTTTATGACGTTTTTATGACTTACTATACTATGATATTTTATGTCTTACTATACTATGATGTTTGTATGACATTTTATGCCTTACCAAACTATGACCTTTTTATTACTTACTATACTATGACATTTTATGCCTCACCAAACTATCAAGTTTTTATGCCTTAGTATCCTATGACATTTTATGCCTTACTATACTATGACGTTTTTATGCCACTTTATGCCTTACTATACTATGACATTTTTATGACATTTTATGCCTTACCAAACTATGACGTTTTTATTACTTACTATACTATGACATTTTATGCCTTACTATACTATGACGTTTTTAAGACATTTTATGCCTTAATATTCTATGACGTTTTTATGACGTTATATGCGTTAATATTC
>NW_019508654.1:0-1316 GCF_002814215.2 Seriola lalandi dorsalis
GATGTTTAATAATATTTGTTTTTCTTATTTTCTGTTATGTTACATTCTTGTGTTTTTCCTCTCTCTCTCCATGTGTGATTTTAAGATAGGCACTTTAAATATTAATGGAGCTAGAGATGAGGGTAAAAGGGCTGCTCTTTTTAAATTAATGGAGTTAAAACATATTGATATCATGATGGTTCAGGAAACACACAGTACCCCTGATATTGAGAGTGACTGGAGGAGGGGATGTTCTGGGGAGGTCATCCTGAGCCACAAGTCCAGCTGTAGTGGAGGAGTGGGGATTGTTTTCTCCAGGAGCTTCCTGCCTGCTTCATATACAGTGGACGAAGTAATTAAAGGCAGTATACTTAAGGTCACAGCTCAGTTTGAACGGGTCTGTGCTGTTTTTATCTGTGTTTATGCTCCAACCAACGGAGTGCAAAGAGTAGCAGTCCTTGATGTTTTATGTAATACTGTCAAGAACTGTAACAGAGATGAATATTTATTTGTGGGGGGTGATTTTAACTGTACTGAAAATCCCAGTTTGGACAGAAACCACCATGAGCCTCATCCTGCTTCGTCACACAGGTTCAGACAGTTGACAGAAGCACATGAGCTGTCAGATGTGTGGCGGACTTTTCATGCACATCACAGGCAGTACACCTGGAGTCACTGCAAAGACAATAAAATATCTCTGGCCAGGTTGGACCGTCTGTACGGTTTTAAGCACAGTTTGAACATTTTTAACAGTTGTCACATTACCCCTGTTGGTTTCTCTGACCACTGTCTTGTTTTTAGCTCTGTTTTAATCCAAAATGTGCGTTTGCAGAGTGCCTACTGGCATTTTAACAGCTCATTGCTTCAGAGCAAGGATTTCCGAGCAGCTTTTGAGTGTTTTTGGGCTGCTCACAGACATTGTAAGAGGGATTTTAATTGTGTACAACAGTGGTGGGATGTGGGCAAAGCTCAGATCAAACAGTTGTGTCAGAGGTTCACTCGCAATGTCACCAGAGATTTAACCAGATCTATGCAGGACCTAGAGATTCAGGTGGTAGAACTGCAGGGTTTGGTAGATTCTACAGGAGATCGAGGGCTTTTAGATTCCCTCAAATCCAAAAAGTCGGCTCTGGCCAACCTGCTGGGCATTGCAGCACAGGGAGCTCTGGTCAGGTCACGATTTCTGGACGTCTCGCAGATGGATGCCCCCTCTCAGTTTTTCTTTGGCTTGGAGAAGAGGAATGGTCAGAGGAAGGTGATTCATTCTTTACGGTCTGGCAGCGGCTCTGTGGTCTCAGACTCTGCTGGGATCAGGAGGCTAGCGGCCAGCTATTACA
>NW_019508655.1:0-2024 GCF_002814215.2 Seriola lalandi dorsalis
CTCTCTCTCTCTCTCTCTCTCTCTCTCTCTCTCTCTCTCTCTCTCTGTGTCTCTCTGATTTGTTGCCCCTTTTTTATCATTTTGAAAAGTTTAAAATTAGTTAGTTTGTTAATAAAAGTTGTCATGATTATTTTCTCAAATTTATTTGTCATTTTAAGATAAGAATGAAGGTTTACAGATTCATATGAGTAATAACAAAGGTTATAGAGACTGTTTTGAACAAATAAGAATACACGTATGCCTTGAGATTTTGGCCTGCCTTTTGTTGTGACTTGGGCAGAAAAAGTTGGAAAAAGTACAGCAGTAAGTTAGAAAAATGTCATAGTATGGTAAGGCATAACAAATCATAGTATAAGATGGCATAAAAAAATTAATTGAATAGTAAGGCATAAAAAAGTAATAGTATATTATAGTAAGGCATAAAAACGTCATGGTATGGTAAGGCATAAAAATTTCATGGTATACTAAGGCATAAAAAGTCAAAGAAAGTACATATTATAGTAAGGCATGAAAACGTCATGGTATGGTAAGGCATAAAAAGCCATGAAGACAACATAGTATAGTAAGGCAAAAAAAGTCATGAAAATGTCATATCATAGCAAGGCATAAAAAGTCATAACAACGTCATAGTGTAATAAGACATAGAAAGTCATAAAAACATCATAGTATAGTAAGGCATAAAAAGTAAAACTAACGTCATAGTATATAAAGGCATAAAAGGTCATAAAAATTCATAGTATGATCAGAAATAAAACAACATGGTAAAAATAGTAAGGCACAAAAATGCCAAAAAACGTCATGGTATAGTATGAAATAAAAATATCAAAAAACGTCATAGTATAATAAGAAAAAATAAGTCATGAAAACGTCATAGTATAGTGAGTCATAAACAGTCATAAAAATGTCATAGTATAATAAGGCATAAAAATATCTAAAAGCGTCATAGTATAGCATGGCATAAAATGTCAAAAAAACATAATATTATATTAAGGCATAAAAGGTCATAAAAACATCATAGTATGGTAAGGAATAAAACAACAGTATAGTAAGGCATAAAAATGCCAATGAAATTCATAGTGTAGTATGGCATAAAACTATCAAAAAACGTCATAGTACAGTATGGCATAAAACGTAAAAAAAAACATCATATTATATTAAGGCATAAAACGTCATAACAATGTCATAGTATGGTAAGGCATTAAAGGAAATAGTACAGTAGGGCATAAAAATGCCAAAAAAACGTCATAGTATGGTAAGGAATAAAACAACAGTATAGTAAGGCATAAAAATGCTAATGAACTTCATAGTATATTATGGTATGAAAATCATAAAAAACGTCATAGTATATATGGCAAAAAAAGTCATAGTATAATAAGAAAAAATAAGTCATGAAAACGTCATAGTATAGTATGGCATAAAAGGTCATAAAAATGTCATAGTATAATAAGGCATAAAAATATCAAAAAGCGTCATAGTATAGCATGGCATAAAATGTCAAAAAAACATAATATTATATTAAGGCATAAAAGGTCATAAAAACATCATAGTATGGTAAGGCATCAAATGAAATAGTATAGTAAGTCAAAAAAAATGCCAAAAAACTTCATAGTATAGTAAGGCATAAAAATCATTAAAAATGTTATAGTATAGTATGGCATAAAATGTCAAAAAAACATAATATTATATTAAGGCATAAAAGGTCATAAAAACGTCATAGTATGGTAAGGAATAAAACAACAGTATAGTAAGGCGTAGAAAATGCCAATGAACTTCATAGTATATTATGGTATGAAAATCATAAAAAACGTCATAGTATAGTATGGCAAAAAAGTCATAAAAAGTCATAGTATAATAAGAAAAAATAAGTCATGAAAACGTCATAGTATAGTATGGCATAAAAGGTCATAAAAATGTCATAGTATAATAAGGCATAAAAATATCAAAAAGCGTCATAGTATAGCAAGGCATAAAAAGTCATATTATAGTAAGGCATAAAAACGTCACAAAAACGTCATAGTATAGTA
>NW_019508656.1:0-534 GCF_002814215.2 Seriola lalandi dorsalis
CCTTTTATGCCTTACTATACTATGACGTTTTTATGCCGTACTATATTATGACGTATTTTGACTTTTTTATGCCTTAATATACTATGATGTTTTTATGACATTTTTATGCCTTAATATACTATGACCTTTTTATGCCTTACTATACTATGACGTATTTTGACATTTTTATGCCTTACTGTACTATGACGTTTTTATGACATTTTATGCCTTGCTATACTATGATGTATTTTGACATTTTATGCCTTACTATACTATGACGTATTATGACATTTTATGCCATTCCATACTATGACGTTTTATGACATTTCTATGCCTTACTATACTATGACGTATTTTAACGTTTTTATGACATACTATACTATGACGTTTTTATGACATTTTATGCCTTACTATACTATGACATATTTTGACCTTTTTATGCCATACTGTATTATGACGTTTTATGACATTTCTACGCCTTTCTATACTATGACGTTTTTGTGCCTTACTATACTATGACGTATTTTGACTTTTTTATGCCTTACTATACTATGA
>NW_019508657.1:0-1881 GCF_002814215.2 Seriola lalandi dorsalis
GAAAGATGATAAGACCTCATAAAGCCTATGAACTCACAGTTTGACAGCTGTAAGTGACATCATAAGCGTGACTACTTGAAATGCTTTTAGTGATGACTATCAATCCAAATGAACTCCTCAAGAACTGGTTTTATTTTTTTGGGGGGGGGGGGGGGTTCGCGGGACACAGATAGCATCAGAGAAGAGCACTCAGTGTCCCAGTGTGATGGGTCGACCCCGGGAATCAGATCCAACGCTTCATCCAGTGAAGACTGAGGCTCCGTCCTCTCACGCCACAGTGATGGGATCCAGCCACCGCTTCTCACAGCTGCGTCTTCAGCCAATGGTCGGCAATCAGCGCACATCTGTCGGGAGGGCCTCAGTGTTTACACAGGGCTAACCGTACATTGTTAGCCCCGGCACCGAACTCCTCAGCTGCTCGCTTTGAAGCTGCAGAGTTCATCCGATGAAGAGGCCCTGTGACTGCTGCCCAAACGCCTGGAAGATAAATGTGACACATTTTTTCCCAAACACCCCCAAAAACATGATAACGACACCGATGGAAACTCCCCCTCACTGACGATAAAAGCTGCTGTGGCTATGGCACCATCACCTCAGTCCCTGCACTTCGTTCTGTGGCCTTTTTTGTGTATTTTTCTTCCTTCCACAAATAACTGTCAAATATAATGTGACATTATCTCATTTCTAGCACAGATGCAGCAAAGATTCATGGAATTAATGTAAGTGATTAATATCGAGCATTTTCTACCAGAAGCCCTGAAAGGAAAGGGGTTTTTATTATTATTTTTTATTTATTATTTTATTATTTATTATTTATTTATTTATTATTTTTAAACTCAAAATATTTTTTTCACTTGCCACAAAAAAAAAAAAAATATATGTTTTTGTTTCCACAGATGAAAAAAAGAAAATTTGAAAAATTATCCAGGTAAAAGAAAATAAAAAATTCACTTGTCTTTCATAGGCAATGAAATGTAAATTGTCTGGTCTAAAAGTCTTGATTTCTGTCTCTTGCAAGTCCCCAAACTTTGCTGAGTTGCAAACTAAATCTAGTAGTATCTCTTTAAGATGCTAAGCTAGTTTTTTATTGCATGGAAACACTTACTCTCGGTCTTACCAGCAGCGTCACCATGAGCTGTCGCCGCCCCCCCCCACACACTCTGTAAAACCCACACATTTAAATACAGTCACTGAAGGACTGTTTTTAGTTGTCAGAAGTCATTCTAAGAAGTGGAGGAAATTACTTGTGGAAATATAAGTGCATGAGTCAGGTTACAGTATTCATTGCAAAATTATTCTTGGAATGCACTTCATGTCACAGATTGATGATATTAAACAATGTATCTGAGAGTGGATTTTTCCATTAACAGAAGTGGAAACAGGACGACGCTGATCTTGGCTTCCGATTTGCCAGATTCGGAAATTGAGCAAAAAAAAAAAAAAAAGGTTCTGAGTATTTGCACCAGTTATTGTTCTGAGAAAGTCGTAGAGATCGCAGTAAAAGTCTCAACACTGCTTAGAGATCACAGTGGACCGGGCCTGTAGCTCAGAAAGCTTCTGGGCCTCACACTCGACAAACCAGGATTAGATTAGACTCCGAAGCTTCAGGTTTTTGAAAACACGAAGTCTGTTTGTGAAAATCTGTCGTGTGCAACATGTGACAGGACGAGCAGACGTCCGTCAGGTTTAAAGGGTCACAGCACAGAAGAAAAGTGGGAATCACTGTCATTTCAAACAAAGTTTTTATTACTGACTTCAGGCTTTAACTCTCTTTGTCTCTCTCTCTTTTCTCTTTCTCTCTTTCTCCCCCTCCTTCTCTTCAGGTTTAGACTCCAGCACCAGGACTCTGAGCACCCCCAGCCCCGGTCTGATTCTCCCGTC
>NW_019508658.1:0-4384 GCF_002814215.2 Seriola lalandi dorsalis
AAAAAATAAATAAAAAAAATTCTCCCTAAACCTTAATGGTACCCAGTCAAGCAGATAGCTTTAGTTTGAATTGTTCTGGTTTTGAGATTTAATGGAAAAATTGTAAATGGAAAACAGTTGAAAATTGAACAGCAACTTGTCTTTCCAGAGATAATGAAATACAGTATTCCCTATACTCCCTTGACAATGAGTTGTCAGCAGCTGTCAATGTCAACATGGTGAACTGTGTGTTTTAGCGTACCTCAAACACGTGGGATGCTGTCACAAATAAAATAGAATGTTAAAAGCAATTCCCAGACACATAATATTATCTAAAGTTAGATAATGTTGACGGACGTCCACTACTCCTTGTGTGTCCCCATGGTATACTGGCACAATTTAACTAATGGACAACAACCATTACACTTAAGCTTTGTCCAAAATGACTCCCTCATTCACTCATCCGCTATTTCCTCTATAGACACTGACTAGTTTAATACTTCCAAACGGGGGATTTAAGGGGGATTTAAATGAAAAAGGAGGTTCTTTGAGTTCTGGTTTCATACTGATGACTTAGCTCCATGAGCAGCTACACTGTGTTAGCTGTGTTCAACGTTGCTCCCTCCTTCACTTATTCACTACTCCCTATATAATGGGCACTAAATAGTTAACTCAATACTGAGTTTGTAATTATTTAGTTGTACCGAACTGAACGTCCTGTACTGGCCCTGGGTTGGGCTGAATACACATACCATTACTACTCTTGTGTGTCTAAGTGATTGTGTGTTTCTTCGTGTGTGTGCGTTTGAGGATATGTTTGTATCTTATGAAAGCCATTCTGTCTTCTCCTCCATGCTAATGCCCTGTCCAAGGCCTTGGCTGTCTATGCTGTTCTTGGGCAGCCAGCCGACCGGAAGACAGGATCAAACGCGGGAGGAGGAGATCTCAGTGACTGGAGTCAGACACTCTTTCATCTCTTCTCTGCCATGCCAGCACACACTCTAATGCTTCATTTTCTGAACGCACAGGGGAGGGAGTCTCCACAAAGAGAGCTTTCTGAGTGAACTCTATCTGTGTCTGTCTCTATTTTTCAATTCCGCTTCAACTGATTCATCCCTGATAAAAAATACAGATCAAGATAAACTTAGTTATGCACTTCTATTTTATATGCATCTCTTCTCCCTGATGTAGGAAAGAGTAAATATTTGTGTTTATTTTGGCTTTTTCTCCCATGAGATTTCAGCGTTCTCACAGACTGCAATTGTACAATAAAATGAATAGCTCTATCTAAATAGACTATTCCCTGTGAGGAAGTGGGGCAAGTAATCATTTCTTGGTCTCTTTAAGAGCAATATTTATGACATATGACTTCAGCAGCAGGATTTATGAGAGCAAAATGTGAACTGAAATGTAATTATATCATTTAGAAATTAATCCTTTTCCAGGGGGTAGTGAATTTACGCATTTCACATTAAAAAGTTAATTCTCTACACACAACTTCTGTGGATAATAATTGCATTCAATGTCAGATGAATGAGATTTGGTGTCGTCTTTCAGCTTCTCTCTGCCTGCTCCAGTAGTGTTTGCCGCCCACTGCTCTCCCTTTCACAGCCTTTTACTGACAAAGAGAAAAAAAATGTGTGTTCCGCTCATCTTAAGTCCTCTGAATGTCAACTGACATATATATATATATATAGATGTATTTGGTTGGTCTTGATGGAAAGCTACTAACTATTTCTGCAAGTTTAGGGAAGAGAGAATAAAAGAAAGTGAGAAAGATTAAGATCAATAGGACACATAGTCCACCAGATTTACAAAATGTCTGAACACCCAGGTCAGTAAAACTGACCTCCAGAGGTGGCCAACTTCACAGATTCTTATGAAAACCTGGATTATGCACTTTGATGCTACTCACTATACCATTCATACATTACATCAAATGCATTTACAAGTCCTAGATATCAAATTGCCTTGAGTAAATTTACTCTGAGCCCAGTCTTTCAGATCTGCAGACATGCAGGATTTAATTATGCTGAATTAGCAGCCCAGAAGATGATGTGTAAAATTTGAATGTTCTCATTAACAAAGAAATAGGAAAAGCCTCTTTCAGCAAGAGAAACTTGGCAAGAATAATGAAAGAATAAATGATACAGTAGAGAGAGGCAGAGAAGAGAAAAAATATTTCTGACTATGAGAGGACTGCACAGCTACAGTACATCTTACCTCTTCTGTTTAAATTATGTATTCACATCTTAGCAGGCTGGAGCAGAGGAAGGTGACTCTCAATGATATTTCTTAAACACAAATATGACACAACTCCTTTTCCTTACAGATTCTTTAAACGATCTGCCACTAGATGTTACACTAGACCACCAGCATCTCAGACCAAAACACATGCCTCATTGGCCACATTTCCGGCCTCCGTTTGGCCACCCACAGTAACCATGAACATATAAGTAGGCTATAATTCATTCATATTTACCAGCATCATAAACCAGCAAAACCAGTGAAGCAATGTTCACTCCTACCGTTGCTGAGGTCTAGAGGTCCTACTGTGTGTCCATTCCATGATTGTTTATATTCCTTTAGTCCATAAGGGTCCACAGAGATCCAAGTTATGACTCTCGCCCTGAGAAGTCCATTGCAGACAGTCCAGCGATTTTATGCGCATCACTTCTCTCCACATTTTAAACTTTTTCACTCCTTCTGGCTACCTGACAGTGGGTATGCTTATCTTCTTTAGCTTACTGGCTACAAAATGGAGGTCTCCCTGGAAAGATCCGCTCAAAGTTTGTTACACACGTCCGAAAACGAGCAGAAAAGTAATTTAAAAAAAATCAGGAGTGCAGTTTTCTCAGTCATCCATTTATTCAGAGCACAACAATGGAACTACATCAGATTTTCCCACCAAACAACGTAGGAGGAGACAAAGATAATCAATTGTCACCTAGCAGATCAAGCCCTTTTTATGGATCACAGATGACACTGCTCTAGCTTAATTCCCAACAACAGGCATGAAATAAACAATGAGCTAGATAAATACTTTTTAAAATTTTAACTCTTTTTAACAAAATATAAGTTTTATGGTTAGGCCTAGATGCCTGAGACTTCACACTGGTGTTTTTGACAAGATGTAGAAGGGATATGATTATTGCATAAAGTATATCCTAGTGGTTGTTACCAAATGTGACTTTTTTTAAGCCACACAACAGATGTTACCTGCTAAATGATGTCTCATAAATGCATTTGGCCTAACAGTTCCTCTGTTATACGCTTTTTCATTTAAATATACAAATGTAGGATGCGAATTACACTTGAAAATGGTGGATGTTAAGAGATTTAACTACTCGAATCACTATGCACAAAATGTAATTAAGCTACTAGTTAAGTTACATGTAGTTTACTACCAACACTTTTAATATATTATATCATTGCATAGAAAATAGTTGTGTCCTACGATATAATTTTTTTCAAATCTTGTTTACAGAACCTTAAGTGAAACTTAATAACTGCCCAATGAATTTGGCAGAATATTATGCCTCTGCAGGCTCTGCACCAGTCATTGGCCTCTGACCTTTCCCTTCACTCATTATGCTTCTTATAGTGTTTTTCCCTAGTTATTTCTGATGTGGAATTTCCATTATGAAAAGGCAAAAAAATAGATATCCCCATGTTTTGTTGTATGTTCCACAATCAACTGAAAATCAACATGTAGTTGAGAGTTTTGTGGCCCTGTCTAGGTCGTAGAGACTGTAGGTATACCAATAATCCTCCTACAATATGAATTTTCTTCAATCAATTGGTAATCCATGAATAAATATTTGATTTGTTAGCAGGAGATGTAAGCCAGCTGGAGGACTGTTGGGGTTACGCTGTTGGGAGCCTGGCTACTCACAAGATGACTAATGTGTTGGCTGACCAGCTAGTAAGTATGCTGGCATTGTCCATGTGGTTGGCTGAGCGACTGTGTAATATGACTGTAGGCCTGCCATACTATATATGAAAGAGTGCAGATGTTGGTGTGGAGAGTATGAGAGAACTCCCCCAGGGTTTTCTTGCAGATTTTGTCAAAATCATACACTTTACATGGAAAGATGACAGGCTTTTGTATCCCAAATTCAAGTGTATTACTGTCAATCGCCTGCATTGATAGAAAATGTACTTGTGCATGTGCCTGCACATGCATATGTGGCAAAAATATCTTTCCACAGTCCCATCTCATCCTCATGAGTGGCTTTCCTCTCTGCTCCCTGGTGTTCACTGATGCCTGTCACGTCACCATGAAAAGACAAGAGAGAAGGAGAGCATGACACAGATGCCCCCCCCCCCCCCCAACAGAGAGACTGGCGGATTGAGAGGTGTAGCTGATCCCTAAGAAGCACTGCAGGCTTAATATCCCCTCTAT
>NW_019508659.1:0-830 GCF_002814215.2 Seriola lalandi dorsalis
TATGCAGGGTGGTTCACACACTCCCCCCAAAAAAACATTGGATCCTACATTTCCCATAATGCAATTGAATCAATAACATCTTTCATTAGACCCTCGATCTCTCCTAAAACTCTTTGCTGATTAGTGCTGGACTTCATAAAAAGTGTAAAGTGCAGCTTTAAATTCAGGCAAAGAGACAGTGATAACCCTCTGTTATTAAACTTTATAGGGGATATCTCTTGAATATTAAAATAATAATTAAAAAAACAACAACTTTACATTCTGGTTGATTTTCATAATAATACTCCTTTATTCTGTGTGTGTGACACAAGTTGTGTGTTTGAGCTGAAGAATCCTGTTCAGCTTCAGGAGGATGTGCGTTTTGAAATGTTTGCTCACTGACAGGAGGGTTATCATTAGGTTGCTAGACAACTTGTGAAGCCAGTGGAGCTGCTCTGTTTAAATAGCCACTAGGTAAATATTTTACCTGTGAATGAACACATGAATCATACGCCAAGTCATATTTGACGACGTTACCTACCTGTCGGAGGCTGATCATCATCTCTGCTGCTGCTGCTGAGTGTGTGTGTGTGTGTGTGTGTGTGTGTGTGTGTGTGTGTGTGTGTGTCAGAGACAAGACAAACTGTTTATTTTGGCCTCAGGGATAGTGGATGTGTGTGTGTGTGCGCGCGCGCGCTCAAAGGTGGGCTCTTGATTTTTTAAAGCCGCTACTCCCAAGAAGCTGTGGGATTGCCCTGTCTTTCTTTCTTTTCTGCAGAATCTAAATATAAGTCGGTGACAAATAGTCCAAATACAGTAGCAACCCAACTGTGATGTGGGGGTGGTGCTGA
>NW_019508660.1:0-459 GCF_002814215.2 Seriola lalandi dorsalis
TGACATTTTATGCCATACTATACTATGACGTTTTTTGGCATTTTAGTGCCAAACTATACTATGACGTTTTTGTGCCTTTTTATGCCTAACTATACTATGACGTTTGATGCCTTACCATACTATGACGTTTTCATGACCTTTTATGCCTTAATATACTATGATGTTTTTTTGACATTTTATGCCATACTATACTATGACGTTTTTTGGCATTTTAGTGTCAAACTATACTATGATGTTTTTTTGACATTTTATGCCATACTATACTATGACGTTTTTTGGCATTTTAGTGTCAAACTATACTATGACGTTTTTGTGCCTTTTTATGCCTAACTATACTATGACGTTTGATGCCTTACCATACTATGACGTTTTCATGACATTTTATGCCGTACTATACTATGACGTTTTTTGGCATTTTTATGCCAAACTATACTATGACGTTTTATGGCATTTTTGTGC
>NW_019508661.1:0-388 GCF_002814215.2 Seriola lalandi dorsalis
ACACACACACACACACACACACACACACACACACACACACACACACCTCATACAACCATACAAACAACTCGGGCAAAATCATGTCAAATAATAATGCTGACAAAAGTATCTTTGTACAATAAACAGCTCCGCTTTTGTATGAAATTTTTTATTTATATATATTTAAAGACTCAGATAAAGAAGAGAAACATCAAAAGCATTCTTCTATTCAATAAGACATTAGGATAAAGATTTAAGGCTCAGTAACAGCTATGCTCAACAAACCACGACAAATGTTAACACACTAAATTGCTTTTTTTTTTTTTTTTATGAAGCAAAATGTCAAAATCGTTATGAGTTATGAAAGACACACCAGATTTCACCAGTTAAGACAGTAAACACGCCAGAT
>NW_019508662.1:0-889 GCF_002814215.2 Seriola lalandi dorsalis
TGCTGAACGGATGTGGAACCACTGGAACATCTGGCTCTCTGAGACACTGAATAGCAGCTATTTGTCTTTCATTCCATCTCCTGCACATTTATATATATTCTGCATATTGACTTGCCTCTGTTTATGCATTTATATGCTTTGCTAACCCTAACATGTTTTGATCAGAAAGTCACATCTAGCGCATAATGCTTCATGAGTGAATGGAGAGAGAGAGAGAGAGAGAGAGAGAGAGAGAGAGAGAGAGAGAGAGAGAGAGAGAGAGAGAGAGAGAGAAAGAGAGGGAACTTGGCTGCTCCTGCAGCTTTTAGGGGATTAAGAAGAAAATGGAAAATCTCCTCACCGTTTGTACATTAGTGGCTGTTTAGTGTCAGACTGCAGGGCTGCACCTCCTCCTCTGTCAACTGCTGCTTTATTCTCACAAACAGCAACAAGCAGCTGCTGCTTCTTTACAAACTTTCTTTTTTTTTTTCTGTGCTTCTTATCCACGTGTACCTGTTGACGGTGACACTGACCTCCCTCATCCACCTGCAGCCTGTGCTTTTTAACCCCCACTCTGGCCTGAACTGTTTGCTTCTTAATTCCTAGAAAGCTGATTTCCACTTTTCACTCTTTTCCTCAGTCTCCTTGATCTCTTTTCTCCAGCTTTTGATAAAACCTCCGCTATCTTCACCTGCAGAGACATTTTTCTTATCTCCTTCCTCCTTCTTTCTGCTTCCTCTTTATTCTTGCTCGAGTGTTAGAACCTGCAGCTTCTTAAATGTTTTTCTCTTGGAAGTGCAAGGTCTTCGTTCCCCCCACTTTTTTCCTCCGCTTGCTTTGCCCGTTGGTCGCCGTGCCAACAGCTCCAGGCCTGTTTTCTTTTGAGGTCTTCAGTCTTTGCTTCTGTCGC
>NW_019508663.1:0-438 GCF_002814215.2 Seriola lalandi dorsalis
TTTTGCATGAGTGCTTTTTACTTTTCATTCTTTAGGGACATTTGTGTAGTTTTCTGCAGGTATTTTTAGTATTGTCAGCAGTTTGATCATGTGTTATTACTATTTACTGGTGTCAGCACTTGTTCCACCACTGAAACCTCCAGAGCTGGAAAATGAAGCATCAACACTGAAGAACCTGAAGCTGCAGTTCCTCTAATGACCACTAGAGTCTGGCTCCAACAGTGAGTCAGTCCCCACAGACTCCCATGTTAAAACGTCCAACTTTACAGCAGAAATAAACATGTTTACAGCCTGGTACAAAAACTGTTTCGGTCTCTAGAGATAATTTCCTCCTTCATGACACCTGTTTATATAACTCACCTGTTTACATTTTATTAAGGACTAAAGTTATGGAAGATTGAGGGCGTGGCCTCTTTGAGTGACAGGTGGGTGACTGTA
>NW_019508664.1:0-490 GCF_002814215.2 Seriola lalandi dorsalis
GAGGAGACAAACATCTGTCAGAGGAGACAAACATCTGTGAGGAGACAAACATCTGTCAGAGGAGACAAACATCTGACAGGAGACAAACATCTGTCAGAGGAGACAAACATCTGACAGGAGACAAACATCTGTCAGAGGAGACAAACATCTGACAGGAGACAAACATCTGTCAGAGGAGACAAACATCTGACAGGAGACAAACATCTGTCAGAGGAGACAAACATCTGACAGGAGACAAACATCTGACAGGAGACAAACATCTGTCAGGAGACAAACATCTGTGAGGAGACAAACATCTGTCAGAGGAGACAAACATCTGTGAGGAGACAAACATCTGTCAGAGGAGACAAACATCTGTGAGGAGACAAACATCTGTCAGAGGAGACAAACATCTGTGAGGAGACAAACATCTGTCAGAGGAGACAAACATCTGTGAGGAGACAAACATCTGTCAGAGGAGACAAACATCTGTGAGGAGACAAACATCTGT
>NW_019508665.1:0-1957 GCF_002814215.2 Seriola lalandi dorsalis
TTTCACATTTTTTTATATGCCTTACTATACTATGACGTTTTTTCACATTTTTTTATGCCTTGCTATACTATGAAATTTTTTCACGTTTTTTTATGCCTTACTATACTATAACGTTTTTTCACATTTTTTTATGCCTTACTACACTATGACGTTTTTTCACAATTTTTTATGCCTCACGATAGTATGATGTTTTTCACATTTTTTTATGCCTTACTATACTATAACGCTTTTTCACATTTTTTTATGCCTTACTACACTATGACATTTTTTCACTTTTTTATGCCTTACTATACTATGACGTTTTTTCACATTTTTTTATGCCTTACTATACTATGATGTTTTTCACATTTTTTTATGCCTTACTATACTATGGCGCTTTTTCACATTTTTTTATGCCTTACTATACTATGGCGTATTTTTTATATTTTTATGCCTTACCATACTATGACGTTTTTTCACAATTTTTTATGCCTCACGATAGTATGATGTTTTTCACATTTTTTTTATATGCCTTACTATACTATGACGTTTTTTCACATTTTTTTATGCCTTACTATACTATGACGTTTTTTCACGTTTTTTTATGCCTTACTACACTATGACGTTTTTTCACAATTTTTTATGCCTTACTATACTATGACATTTTTTTTACTTTTTTATGCCTTACTATACTATGACCTTTTTTCACAATTTTTTATGCCTTACTATACTATGGCGTTTTTTTCACATTTTTATGCCTTATTATACTATGGCGTTTTTTTCACATTTTTTATATGCCTTACTATACTATGATGTTTTTTTGACATTTTTATGCCTTACCATACTATGACGTTTTTTCACATTTTTTTATGCCTTACTATACTATAACATTTTTTCACATTTTTTTATGCCTTACTACACTATGACGTTTTTTCACATTTTTTTATGCCTTACTACACTATAACGTTTTTTCACATTTTTTATGCCTTACTATACTATGACGTTTTTTCACAATTTTTTATGCCTCACGATAGTATGATGTTTTTCACATTTTTTTATATGCCTTACTATACTATGACGTTTTTTCACATTTTTTTATGCCTTGCTATACTATGATGTTTTTCACGTTTTTTTATGCCTTACTATACTATAACGTTTTTTCACATTTTTTTATGCCTTACTACACTATGACGTTTACAATTTTTTATGCCTTACTATACTATGACATTTTTTCACATTTTTTTATGCCTTACTATACTATAACGCTTTTTCACATTTTTTTATGCCTTACTACACTATGACATTTTTTCACTTTTTTATGCCTTACTATACTATGACATTTTTTCCTTTTTTTATGCCTTACTATACTATGACATTTTTTCACATTTTTTTATGCCTTACTATACTATCACATTTTTTCATTTTTTTATGCCTTACTACACTATGACGTTTTTTCACAATTTTTTATGCCTTACTATACTATGACATTTTTGCACGTTTTTTTATGCCTTACTACACTATGACGTTTTTTCACAATTTTTTATGCCTTACTATACTATGACATTTTTTTGACTTTTTTATGCCTTACTATATTATGGTGTTTTTTTCACATTTTTTATGCCTTACTATACTATGATGTTTTTTTCACATTTTTTATGCCTTACTATACTATGACATTTTTTCACATTTTTTATGCCTTACTATACTATGACGTTTTTTCAATTTTTTATGTCTTACTATACTATGAAATTTTTTCACATTTTTTATGCCTTACTATACTATGACATTTTTTCATTTTTTTATGCCTTACTATACTATGACGTTTTTCACATTTTTTTATGCCTTACTATACTATGACGTTTTTTCAATTTTTTATGTCTTACTATACTATGAAATTTTTTCACATTTTTTATGCCTTACTATACTATGACATTTTTATGCAATACTATACAATGAGGTTTTCTGACTTTTTTATGCC
>NW_019508666.1:0-861 GCF_002814215.2 Seriola lalandi dorsalis
GTGTGTGTGTGTGTGTGTGTGTGTGTGTGTGTGTGTGTGTGTGTGTGTGTGTGTGTGTGTCACAGCGCCATCATGAGGTTGGTGTTTGTTTTACTAATTAAACATAAATTACTTTTCTTTAATGACCTTTATAGTTATAATAATATTTATCAATCTAAACTGCTGAATAAGATTTCTACTTAATTAGTAAAATACACAACATGTGCACTGTTGCTGAAAATGTCTGTTTTTATATATTCATGATTTTTCTGTGTCTCTGTTCTATTTTATGCAAATGAACGAACAGTAAAGTTTTATTTTATTTGATCTCACTTCATTTCAGACGGAGATATAAACCTTCACCCCGTCAGCTGTTGTGACTTTGAACAAGTTTATATTTATCTGATTAAACCAAGTGAAACACCTGTCCAGGTGAGTCAGCAGGTTCTTCTCTCCTGGTTTTTTCAACACAACGAGGTGACGCGATCAATAAATCAATAAATTCACAATAGAAATCAAAGTTCAGAGACTTTGTGTTTTCCTCTCATGACGCGTCACATTCATCAGCTGTTTCTTTATTTACATCATTTTACTGAAGTTGGGTTTTGATTTTGTTTGATTGTTTAAGTGGATTTCTTTCTTTCTTTCTTTCTTTCTTTCTGTAGTTACAGTTTTATCTATTTTCATTCATTGTTAGAAACAAACAAAATAGCTGCAGCTGATTCAAGCTGTAAAACGTGTTGCATTCTCAGAAATCTTAGTGTTGTTAATTATTAATGATTCATTAATTATTGCTTTGGTTTTTGTGTCAAAGTTTTTCTCAAACTTCTGTATTTCAAACTTTGGAAAAGATCTGAAAAAGTGTTTTAATGATTGTTGAAT
>NW_019508668.1:0-892 GCF_002814215.2 Seriola lalandi dorsalis
TTCCTCTCTCATCTCCTTTAGGAAACACTGGAGCTTCCTTTACCCAAGGAAAGGAGACATGCCGTCCCACAATGCCTTGCTGCAGCAGCATTTAAAACCACAGCAGAGCCACATAAATGTAGAAACATCAGAGCAGCTGTTTCTGTTTGATGGACTGAAGCTCAGATCCATAAATATAGATTCATTCTCTTTCAATCAGTCAGGAGTCGTCATGAAGAACGAGCTGATGAATCTATAGTTACATCATCATCATCATCATCATCATCATCATCACAACTTAATACTAAAGTCTATACATTCATGTTGTTTCACTGAATTGTGAAAAGAAACATCTACTTTACAGCTGCTGAGGAAAGGAGGTTATTACAATCACTAGAGAGGGAAACGAGACAAAGACAGGAAGGAAAATAACACAAGAACAATAATAGTTAGTCATTAAAAAAATAAAACAGGAAGTTAAGGAAAAGTCCAAACATTAAGAGTCCAAAAGTGTCCACAGAAAAGGTGAGAGCATCACAGTGACTCTTCCTACAGATAAACACATGTGCACTTTACCCGCACAGGAAACTTCATCAGTCCATTAGAATCCATTAGACTCCACTTCCTCGTCCTGTCAGGAGCTGAATGAGACGGAGCAGAGACGGTGGAGGTCTGGGTCTCTGGTCTGGTCTCCTGTTACCATGACTACAACAAACCTGTGACCTCAGCAGTTTTACATCTTGTTTTAAACTCAGGTTCAGGCTGTGATTTGACGGCAGATACTGGGAACAAGGAGCGTCATGGCAACAACCCCCTCCCTGAATGGTTTATGAACATGTAGTCTGTATTTACATTAAAATAAAAACTACACAGAAACAGATCAAAGATTAAAAGAAAGTAAGATTCAGGAAGT
>NW_019508669.1:0-913 GCF_002814215.2 Seriola lalandi dorsalis
AAAGAAAATGTACAAAGATTTAGTCATTGATTATCGGTCATTAATGTGGCCCACAATCAAACATTCTTTTCTATGGCAGGTCAATCTACTGAACCATGATAACACAGCAGTACAGGGATGAGGGGCTCTCTCTCTCTCTCTCTCTCTCTCTCTCTCTCTCTCTCTCTCTCTCTCTTTGTGTGTGTGTATGTGTGTGTGAGAGAGAGAGAGAGAGAGAGAGAGAGAGAGAGGATGAATTGAAAATCTGGACATGTAATTGAAATAAATGGTTAGTCTTGACAGGTAAGATGCTTACCGTGTGTGTGTGTGTGTGTGGGTGTGTCTCCAGACATTACGTGGGTGAAAAGCTTCTGCCCTTCGGCGCAACAGTGACACAATGAAGACAGAGCATTTAGCACGTCTCGTTGGTCCCTCTGGCCACGAATTGGACTTTCACAAACCCACACACTGATCTGTGGCTCTCAGCACATATGGAGTCATCAGTCATGTGGCTGGTGATCGGAGCTCTCTATGAAGATTCACCATCTTTACAGAGACTCTGAATTTCTTTCACACTTTCTTTTCACATTTGGAATTGTGAATGTAAAGTCCACGACCCACAGTTTTACACAGGTTCTTATTAGTTTTAACAGCCGGCATCTGGTTTCTGCTGCCAGACTCACCCAGTGGACACATGGCTGTGCTTTCATTACTGAAGGTACATTTACTGAAACACGCATGCTGCTCATGGCGTCTATTCCAGGCTCATTGAACAGCAATACCACAGATACAGTCTGATCTGTCATTATACTAACTAAAAATTATTAATTAACTCCATTATAAAGTTATGGATCAATTTAAAAACACTTATTATAATTTGTCAGTCTGGATAATTCATATCAGGTATCAGTAGTGGGGCAGTTGGAGGACTCTC
>NW_019508670.1:0-870 GCF_002814215.2 Seriola lalandi dorsalis
TGTTGTATTTTTTACCTTTTTTGCCATACTATACTATGACGTTTTTTGGCATTTTTATGCCTGATCATATTATCTAATCTCATGCCTTGCCATAGTATGACGTTTTTATGACCTTTTATACCTTAATATTCTATGTTGTATTTTTAAAAATTGTTTTGCCATTCTATAATATGCCGTTTTTTGGCATTTTTCTCCCATACAATTTTTTGCCGTTTCTTGGCCTTTTATACCTTAATATACTTTCACGTTTGATGCCTGACCATACTATGACGATTTTATGACCTTTTATGCTCAATATATTATGATGTATTTTTGATGTTTTTTGCCATACTATACTATGACGTTTTCTGGCATTTTATGCCTTACTATACTATGTCGTTTGATGCCTGATCATAATATGACGTTTTTATAACCTAATAAGCCTTATTATACTACGATGTATTTTTGACCTTTTTTGCCATACTATACTATGCCGTTTCTTGGCCTTTTATGCCTTACTATTATATCTTGTTTGATGCCTGACCATACTATGACATTTTTATAACCTTTTATGATTTAATATACTATGTTGTATTTTTTACCTTTTTTGCCATACTATACTATGACGTTTTTTTTTGGCATTTTTATGCCTACTTATATCATTTCATCTCATGCCTCGCCATCCTATGATGATTTTATGACATTTTATGCCTTAATATACTATGTTGTATTTTTGATATTTTATGCCATACTATACTATGATGTTATTTGGTATTTTTCTGCCATACTATTTTTTGCCGTTTTCTGGCATTTTATGCCTTACTATACTATGATGTTATTTGGTATTTTTCTGTCATACTATTTTTTGCCGTTTTCTGGCATTTTATGCCT
>NW_019508671.1:0-659 GCF_002814215.2 Seriola lalandi dorsalis
AGAATTAGTCAATTGTTTCACATTATTGTTGATATATTTTACACAATCAAACACATTTTCCATTATATAAAGTGTGGTTACATTCATTAGATAAACAGTTTGAACATTATACAAATTATATTTACTGTGGATTAGTGTAATATATACCATGGAAGTATAGATCTATATATATCATCCTGCATTATATATTATATACATAGAAAATCTATATGTCAGTCTGTTAATTATATTTAACCCAAACTCTTATTTATTTAACATCATTAAATATGTATAAATATTAAATGTAATATTTGACACCATTTCTATATTTTTCCTCAAGTTGTTTGTTGTTGTTAAAGTGAATATTTCATATAAAAGACATTTGTCATCAGACAACAACTGTATTCATTTACTGTATTTAGCAGCATCAAGTTTAGAAATCTCATTTCCCATAAAGGAAAATCAGCTTTAAAAACATGTAAGTTTGAAGAGTCAGAGTGAATGTGAAGAATCCTGCTCATCACTGAAATTGACTTTGATGAACTGGACATTTTGTAGCAAAAGTCAAGTGAGCAGGAAAATCCTCCACAATCCTTCATGTAGAAGTCAATTGATTTGAGGAGAGAGAAGAGAGAAAAGAAAAGCAGTGTGATGATTGATGAAGCAGCAGCTGATGACAA
>NW_019508672.1:0-645 GCF_002814215.2 Seriola lalandi dorsalis
TGCCCTGGGAGCAGCCAGCCTGGAGAATGAGCTGTGGAGAGGCTGAGAGGCTGACTGGGACCCAGGTGGTCCCACGCAGACAGACAGGTCATTTACAGCCCGCACTGTACACACATCACTGGGCTCTTACAGACTGACAAGCTCTAACAGAGAGATTTGTCAGGCACTCAGGGAGAATAAAGAAGTCGAAGAACAGGAATGTGTGTGCGTGCGTGCGTGCGTGCGTGCGTGCGTGCGTGCGTGCGTGCGTGCGTGCGTGCGTGCGTGCGTGTGTGTCTGAATATGTGACGAGTACTGCCTGGCTATCAGACGGGGCTTTCAGAAGCAGGAAAAGACTTGGTGTAATAACCCAACTGTGGACCCCCACGACTGTTCTGAACCCTGTGCTACCCCCAAACCAGCCCCCCTGCTAGGTGTATGAGCCACGGTTAATTGTCATGCAGGGAGGTAAAATTATGGGTGCGGAGGGTCCCTGCACCTCAACAAAAGTCCCCATCTGCCCCCCCACTCCGCACCCTTCTTCATCCTTCCTTCAAGTTACAACTAATTCCTGGAGCGGTGCAGTGAGAAAGGCGCTGCTATCTCTTATTAAGACCCACTCCTAGACGCCCCATCAACACAGTTCGCCCCCCCCCCCCCCCCCCC
>NW_019508673.1:0-990 GCF_002814215.2 Seriola lalandi dorsalis
AATGACTTATTATAATTTGACGTTTTATGATATTTTTATGCCTTACTATACTATGACATTTTAATGCCTTATTGTAATTTGACGTTTAATGCCACTTTTATGCCTTATTACACTATGACGTTTTTTGACGTTTTTATGCCTTACTATACTATAACGTTTTTTGACATTTTAATGACTTATTATAATTTGACGTTTTATGATATTTTTATGCCTTACTATACTATGACATTTTAATGCCTTATTGTAATTTGACGTTTAATGCCACTTTTATGCCTTATTACACTATGACGTTTTTTGACGTTTTTATGCCTTACTATACTATAACGTTTTTTGACATTTTACTGCCTTATTATAATTTGACGTTTTATGATATTTTTATGCCTTACTATACTATGACATTTTAATGCCTTATTATAATTTAACGTTTTTGACGTTTTTATGCCTTATTAATCTATGACGTTTTTTGACGTTTTTATGCCTTACTATACTATAACGTTTTTTGACATTTTAATGACTTATTATAATTTGACGTTTTATGATATTTTTATGCCTTACTATACTATGACATTGTAATGCCTTATTATAATTTGACGTTTTTGACGTTTTTATGCCTTATTACACTATGACGTTTTTTGACGTTTTTATGCCTTACTATACTACGACATTTTAATGCCTTATTATAATTTGACGTTTTTGACGTTTTTATGCCTTATTACACTATGACGTTTTTTGACATTTTAATGACTTATTATAATTAGTCGTTTTATGATATTTTTATGCCTTACTATACTATGACATTTTAATGCCTTATTATAATTTGACGTTTTTGACGTTTTTATGCCTTATTACACTATGACGTTTTTTGACGTTTTTATACCTTATTATACTATGACGTTTTTATGCCTTACTATACTATAACGTTTTTTGATATTTTAATGACTTATTATAATTTTACGTTTTATGATATTTTTATGCCTTACTATACTATGA
>NW_019508674.1:0-1028 GCF_002814215.2 Seriola lalandi dorsalis
CTGATTAATAGCCAAGAGGCCATTCAGGAAACATAATGAGTCTCTGTGTGTGTGTGTGTGTGTGTGTGTGTGTGTGTGTGTGTGTGTGTGTGTGTGTGTGTGTGTGTTCTCCATGGTTGAGTGGTTGTAGCTTCCCTGTTTGCGAGTGTGTATCTCTCTCGTAGCGCAGATAGTGATGAAAAACGCTCCATTTTCATCATCGCCCTCACTTATCGATTCCTGAGTGACATTTTCCCATTTCTCCTCCGTTCCTCCATTCACTGCTTATCCTCCTCATCCACTTCCCTTCTCCTTAACATCCCTCCTTTTCTCTCGCTTTGGGGTTAAGAATACAAATTACACAGCGAGACACCAGCTATATGAACTTAAAGGTTGTAATTAAACATCAATACGTCTTTGCCAAATGAACTGGGAGACCACAGTGGAAGCAGCTCGGAGCCGGTATCTCACTGCAGAGGTGGCGCTGCTCTCAGCGCAGGTCATCCTGGACCTTAAAGTGGTCAAGGAAAAAAAAACAAAAGTTCCAAAACAACTGGGCAACATCTGCTGGTGAAGATCAAGTCATATGATCGAAAGCTCCTAAAGCTTTAGGCTGCTGTTTCCGCTTTTTACCTCAACTGTCTTTCGGTGAGAAAGGTGGTGACTAAAAAAAAGTTAAGTGTTGTCAAGGTTGCTAGGTGACAGGAGCCGCACTTAGCGACAGAACGCGAACATCCTCCGTAGGTCAGACAGGATGCGACACCTGAAGTGGGACACAGCTTATGTGTCACACTGATTAGAATTCAGTGGTGAAAGGTTAAAGGTCAAGGTCACTGTGACCTCACATTTCTGGCCATAACTCAAGAATTCATACCGTAACACTAGAAACCTTTATTCAATCCTTCCTTCCTGTGTCCTAACTTTCTCCTTGAAGTCTAACTTTATTTGCCTCCCTCCTCCCTTCTTAGTCTTTCTCTCTTTTAAAATACAACAGTAGTAAAACCCTGTCACACAGATCCATTAATATTCTTCTTCAGCGCTGCCTTCTT
>NW_019508675.1:0-560 GCF_002814215.2 Seriola lalandi dorsalis
TTTTTTGCCTTACTATACTGTGACGTTTTTATGACTTTTTTTAAACTTTTTTTTTGCCTTACTATACTATGACTTTTTTAGGACATTTTTTTCGCCTTACTATACTATGACGTTTTTATGACTTTTTTTTTCGCCTTACTATAGTATGACGTTTTTATGACTTTTTTTTTTGCCTTACTATACTGTGACATTTTTATGACTTTTTTTTTTTGCCTTACTATACTATGACGTTTTTATGACTTTTTTTGCCTTACTATACTATGACGTTTTTATGACTTTTTTTCGCCTTACTATACTATGACATTTTTATTACTCTTTTTTTTGCCTTACTATACTATGACGTTTTTATGACTTTTTTTCGCCTTACTATACTATGACGTTTAAATTACTTTTTTTGCCTTACTATACTATGACATTTTTATGACTTTTTCGCCTTACTATACTGTGACATTTTTATGACTTTTTTGCCTTACTATGCTATGACGTTTAAATGACTTTTTTTTTTTGCCTTACTATACTATGACGTTTAAATGACTTTTTTTGCCTTACTATACTATGAC
>NW_019508677.1:0-353 GCF_002814215.2 Seriola lalandi dorsalis
CTGTCAGAATACCACTGTGCAAGATACCACTGTCAGGATACCACTGTGCAGGATATCACTGTCAGGATATCATTGTCAGGATATCATTGTCAGGATATCACTGTCAGAATACCACTGTGCAAGATACCACTGTCAGGATACCACTGTGCAGGATATCATTGTCAGGATATTACTGTCAGGATAAAACTGTCAGGATATCACTGTCAGGATACCACTGTCAGGATACCACTGTGCAGGATACCACTGTCAGGATACCACTGTCAGGATACCACTGTCAGGATACCACTGTCAGGATACCACTGTGCAGGATACCACTGTCAGGATACCACTGTCAGGATACCACTGTCAGGATA
>NW_019508678.1:0-1455 GCF_002814215.2 Seriola lalandi dorsalis
TCAACAGACATGATTTAACAGCCTTGCCAGTGTTGAATAGTTTGGTTTGCACATGTTAAAAAGGCAAGGAGGAAGAGGGAGGGGGGCAGAATATATTAAAGTCTTTTCACTGATCTCCTACTTAATGTTTTAGAAGTAAACATGTCACTATCTCAGGCACCACAATCATAAATTAAAGTTACTGTACCAACACATGAAACTATATCAACAACAGTTCCACATGCACCATAGAAATCACAGTCTGTCAGTCTTCTGCTTCCACAAACAGAAAAAAGCATCCAGGTAAGTGTTGACTACAAACCAGCCAATCAATAGATTCACAATGTGACTATCAACATGACGACGAAGACAAGTCGACTCCCCGGTCGGTTAAAGTCTGTTAAAGCTGAAGTTTTCTTCATCCGGCATCGGCTCACAGTGGGGATTCAAAGCAGGAAATAAAGTGGTTCTGAATTAATGATTTGCCAGTGAATAAAAAGTAGTTAATTTTTTTGTTCTTTTTAAGGCAAGAGTCGCTTTGCTAAAAAAAAATCATACCTTTTCTTTTGTAAGTATAGTAAAGTGTAAAAACTCATAAAAATGTCATAGTAAGGCATAAAAAGTCATAAAAAGTCATAGTATAGTAAGGCATAAAAAGTCATAAAAACGTTATACTATAGTAAGGAATAAAACGTCAGAGTATAGTAAGGCATAAAAACTCAGTATAGTAAGGCATAAAAAGTCATAAAAAAGTCATAGTATAGTAAGGCATAAAAAGTCATAAAAAAGTCATAGTATCGTAAGGCATAAAAAGTCATAGTATAGTAAGGCATAAAAAGTCATAGTATCGTAAGGCATAAAAAGTCATAAAAAAGTCATAGTATAGTAAGGCATAAAAAAGTCAAAGTATAGTAAGGAATAAAAAGTCATAAAAAAGTCATAGTATATTAAGGCATAAAAAGTCATAGTATAGTAAGGCATAAAATATAATATAGTAAGGCATAAAAATTCATAGTATAGTAAGTCATAAAAACGTCATAAAAACGTCATAGTATAGTAAGGCATGAAAAGTCATGAAAATGTCATAGTATAGTAAGGCATAAAACGTCAGATTATAGTAAGGCATAAAACGTCATAGTAAGGCATAAAAAGTCATAAAAACGTCATAGTATAGTAAGGCATAAAAAGTCATAGTACAGTAAGGCATAAAAAGTCATAAAAAAGTCATAGTATAGTAAGGCATAAAAAGTTATAAAAAAGTCATAGTATAGTAAGGCATAAAAAGTCACAGGATAGTAAAGCATAAAAAGTCGTAAAAAAGTCATAGTATTGTAAGGCATAAAAAGTCATAGTATAGTAAGGCATAAAAAGTCATAAAAACGTCATAGTATAGTAAGGCATAAAAAGTCATAAAAAAGTCATAGTATAGTAAGGCATAAAAAGTCATAAAAAAGTCATAGTATAGTAAGGCATAAA
>NW_019508679.1:0-1698 GCF_002814215.2 Seriola lalandi dorsalis
ATGTTTTTTGACATTTTATGCCATACTATATTATGACGTTTTTTGGCGTTTTTATGCCTTAATGTACTGTGTTTTTTTATTCCTTACCATTCTATGACGTTTTTATGACCTTTTATGCCTTATTATACTATGACGTTTTTTTGACATTATATGTCATAATATACTATGACTTTTTTTTCGCATTATTATACATTAATATACTATGACTTTTTTTTCGCATTATTATACATTAATATAATATGTCATTTTATTCCTTACCATACTATGACGTTTTTAAGACCTTTTATGCCTTAATATACTATGACATTTTTATGCCATACTATACTATGACGTTTTTTGGTCATTTTTATGCCTCCCAATACAATTTCATTTGATGCCTTAACATACTATGACGTTCTTATGAACTTTTATGCCATACTATACTATGACGTTTTTTGACATTTTATGCCATAATATACTATGACTTTTTTTTTCGCATTATTATACATTAATATAATATGTCATTTTATTCCTTACCATACTATGACGTTTTTAAGACCTTTTATGCCTTAATATATCATGTTTCACAAATTGTATTGACTGACTATACAATTAAGTTTACAAATCATAAGTTGGTAGGGTAGTAGAATGCTTAAAAGCATCAGCTGTCATTCCAAAGGTTGTGAGTTCGAATCCAGGTTAGGACTTTTCTGTGCAGTGTTTTAATCACCATACTATACTGTGACTTTTTTGGTCATTTTTATGCCTCCCAATACAATTTCATTTGATGCCTTACCATACTATGACGTTTTTATAACCTTTTATGCCTTAAGATACTATTTTTTTTTTTGACATTTTTATGCCATACCATACTATGACGTTTTTATAACCTTTTATGCTTTAATATACTATGACGTTTTTTGACATTTTTATGCCATACTATATTATGACGTTTTTTGGCATTTTTATGCCTTAATGTACTATGTTTTTTTATTCCTTACCATACTATGACGTTTTTATGACATTTTATGCCTTATTATACTATGACGTTTTTTTTGATATTATATGTCATAATGTACTATGACTTTTTTTCGCATTATTATACATTAATATAATATGTCGTTTTATTCCTTACCATACTATGATGTTTTTAAGACCTTTTTTGCCTTAATATACTATTATGTTTTTTTCACATTTTATGCCATACTATACTATGGCGTTTTTTGACATTTTTATGCCATACTATACTGTGACTTTTTTTGTCATTTTTATGCCTCCCATTACAATTTCATTTGATGCCTTACCATACTATGACGTTTTTAAGACGTTTTATGCCTTAATATACTATTATGTTTTTTTCACATTTTATGCCATACTATACTATGACGTTTTTTGACATTTTTATGCCATACCATATTATGATTTTTTTTGGCATTTTTATGCCTTAATGTACTGTGTTTTTTTATTCCTTACCATACTATAACGTTTTTATGACATTTTATGCCATACTATACTATGACGTTTTTTGTCATTTTTATGCTATACTATATTATGACGTTTTTTTGTCATTTTTATGCCTTCCAATACAGTTTCATTTGATGCCTTACCATACTATAATGATTTTATAACCTTTTATGCCTTAATATACTATGATGTTTTTTTTTACATTTTATGCCATACTATATTATGACGTTTTTTGGCATTTTTATGCCTTAATAT
>NW_019508680.1:0-565 GCF_002814215.2 Seriola lalandi dorsalis
CTATGATGTTTTTATGACCTTTTATGCCTTAATATACTATGATGTTATTTTGACATTTTATGCCATACTATACGATGACATTTTTTGACATTTTTATGCGACACTACACTATGACATTTTTATGCCTTACTATACTATGTCATGCCTTACCATACTATGATGTTTTTATGACCTTTTATGCCTTAATATACTATGATGTTATTTTGACATTTTTTACCATACTACACTATGACGTTTTTTTGACATTTTTATGCGACACTACACTATGACATTTTTTGACATTTTTATGCCTTACTATACTGTCATGTCATGCCTCACCATACTATGACATTTTTATGACCTTTTGGACCTTAATAAACTATGATGTTATTTTGACATTTTATGCCATACTATACTATGACGTTTTTTGACATTTTAATAACATACTAAACTACGACGTTTTTTGCCATTTTTATGCCTTATTATACTAAATCATTTTGTGCCTTACCATACTATGACGTTTTTATGACCTTTTATGCCTTAATATACTATGATGTTATTTTGACATTTTATGCCATACTATACT
>NW_019508681.1:0-629 GCF_002814215.2 Seriola lalandi dorsalis
TGCATCTTTGTCCACTCTGTGGTCGTCATGGTGACATAGAAACCATGGCATCAACTCCCAAATACATCGACAGCTCAGACGGCAGCAGCAAACAGAAACGCATCGTTTCTACCGAGCTCAGATCCAGATCAGCTGAGACCAGGTTCCTACAGGGTCCACCAAAACCTAGGTAACACCACACCCAGCTAACGAGTGACATCACTGATCAATTAATGTAAATGTTTCTGATCTGAGAGTTTAAACGATACACAATGACTAGAAAGACACAACAGAGAGACTCAACAACAACTACAAGATTAAACTGCAAAGAGACAAACAACCACAAAGAGTCAAACAACCGCAAAGAGACAAACAACCACAAAGAGACAAACAACCACAAAGAGTCAAACAACCGCAAAGAGTCAAACAACCACAAAGAGTCAAACAACCACAAAGAGACAAACAACCGCAAAGAGTCAAACAACCACAAAGAGTCAAACAACCACAAAGAGACAAACAACCACAAAGAGACAAACAACCACAAAGAGTCAAACAACCACAAAGAGTCAAACAACCGCAAAGAGTCAAACAACCACAAAGAGTCAAACAACCACAAAGAGACAAACAACCGCAAAGAGTCAAACAACCAC
>NW_019508682.1:0-740 GCF_002814215.2 Seriola lalandi dorsalis
GTCATAGTATAGTAAGGCATAAAAATGTGAAAAAATGTCATAGTGTAGTAAGGCATAAAAAAATGTGAAAAAACGTCATAGTATAGTAAGGCATAAAAAAGTGAAAAAATGTCATAGTGTAGTAAGGCATAAAAAAATGTGAAAAAGCGTTATAGTATAGTAAGGCATAAAAAAATGTGAAAAAGCGTTATAGTATAGTAAGGCATAAAAAAATGTGAAAAAACGTCATAGTGTAGTAAGGCATAAAAAAATGTGAAAAAACGTTATAGTATAGTAAGGCATAAAAAAACGTGAAAAAATTTCATAGTATAGTAAGGCATAAAAAAGTAAAAAAAATGTCATAGTATAGTAAGGCATAAAAAATTGTGAAAAAACGTCATAGTGTAGTAAGGCATAAAAAAACGTGCAAAAACGTCATAGTATAGTAAGGCATAAAAAATGTGAAAAAACGTCATAGTGTAGTAAGGCATAAAAAAATGTGAAAAAACGTCATAGTATAGTAAGGCATAAAAAAATGTGAAAAAACGTCATAGTATGGTAAGGCATAAAAATGTCAAAAAAACATCATAGTATAGTAAGGCATATAAAAAATGTGAAAAAAACGCCATAGTATAATAAGGCATAAAAATGTGAAAAAAACGCCATAGTATAGTAAGGCATAAAAAATTGTGAAAAAACGTCATAGTATAGTAAGGCATAAAAAATTGTGAAAAAACGTCATAGTGTAGTAAGGCATAAAA
>NW_019508683.1:0-719 GCF_002814215.2 Seriola lalandi dorsalis
AGTATGGTAGGGGATACAACTACATAGTAAAATAAGGCCTAAAAATGTTAAAAAACATCATAGTATAGTATGTCATAAAATGCTAAAAAACATCATAGTATAGTATGTCATAAAATGCCAAAAAACGTCATAGTATAGTATGGCAAAAAATGTCAAAAAACACTGTAGCATATTAAGGCATAAAAGGTCATAAAAACGTCATAGTATGGTAGGGGATACAACGACATAGTAAAATAAAGCCTAAAAATGTTAAAAAACATCATAGTATAGTATGGCATAAAATGCCAAAAAACGTCATAGTATAGTATGGCAAAAAATGTCAAAAAACACTATAGCATTTTAAGGCATAAAATGTCATAGAAATGTCATAGTATGGTAGGGGATACAACGACATAGTAAAGTAAGGCCTAAAAATTTAAAAAAACATCATAGTATAGTATGGCATAAAATGCCAAAAAACGTCATAGTATAGTATGGCAAAAAATGTCATAGTATAGTATGGCAAAAAATGTCATAGTATAGTATGGCAAAAAATGTCAAAAAACACTTTAGCATTTTAAGGAATAAAAGGTCATAAAAACATCATAGTATGGTAGGGGATACAACGACATAGTAAAATAAGGCCTTAAAATGTTAAAAAACATCATAGTATAGTAAGGGAAAAAAATTGTCTGAAAAATGTCATAGTATAGTGAGGCAAAAAAATTTCAAAAAACGTC
>NW_019508684.1:0-675 GCF_002814215.2 Seriola lalandi dorsalis
TTTTATGCCTTATTATACTATGACAATTTTGACCTTTTTATGCCTTACTATATTATGACGTTTTTATGACTTACTATACTATGACGTTTTTTGACATTTTTATGCGTTACTATACTATGACATTTTTTGACGTTTTTACGACTATACTATGACATTTATTAACATTTTTATGCCTTATTATAGTATGACGATTTTTGACGTTTTTATGCCTTATTATACTTTGACGTTTTTTGACATTTTTATGCCTTACTATACTATGACGTTTTTATGGCTTACTATACTATGACATTTATTAACATTTTTATGCCTTATTATAGTATGACGATTTTTGACGTTTTTATGCCTTATTATACTTTGACGTTTTTTGACATTTTTATGCCTTATTATACTATGACGTTTTTATAGCTTCCTATACTATGACGTTTATTGACATTTTTATGGCTTATTATACTATGACGTTTTTTGACATTTTTATGCCTTACTATACTATGACGTTTTTATGGCTTACTATACTATGACATTTATTAACATTTTTATGCCTTATTATAGTATGACGATTTTTGACCTTTTTATGCCATACTATACTATGATGTTTTTTACATTTTTTATGACTCAATATAATACGACGTTTTTTGACGTTTTTTTGCCTTACTATACTATGACGCTATCATGGCT
>NW_019508685.1:0-1560 GCF_002814215.2 Seriola lalandi dorsalis
CCTTATGATACTATGACTTTTTATGCGTTACTATAATATGACTTTTTTATGCCTTACTATACTATGACTTTTTTATGCCTTACTATAGTATAACCTTTTAATGCCTTACTATACTATGACATTTGTATGCCTTACTATATTATGACCTTTTAATACCTAACTATATTATGACTTTTTATGCTTTAACATACTAGGACGTTTTTATGCCTTACAATACTATGACTTTTTTTTGCCTTACTATACTATGACTTTTTATTCCTTTACTATACTATAACATTTTTATGCCTTACTATAATAAGACTTCTTTATGCATTACTATACTAAGACTTTTTGTGCGTTACTATAATATTACTTATTATGCTTTACTATAATATGACTTTTTTATGCATTTCTATGCTATAACCTTTTATGCCTTATGATACTATGACTTTTTATGCCTTACTATAATATTACTTTTTATGCCTTACTATAATATGACTTTTTTATACATTACTATAATATGACTTTTTTATGCGTTATTTCACTATGACTTTTTATGCCTTATTATACTATGACTTTTTTTTGCATTACTATACTAAGACTTTTTATGTGTTACTATAATATTACTTATTATGCTTTACTATAATATGACTTTTTTATGCATTACTATGCTATAACCTTTTATGCCTTATGATACTATGACTTTTTATGCCTTACTATAATATTACTTTTTATGCCTTACTATAATATGACTTTTTTATGCATTACTATACTATAACTTTTTATGCCTTATGATACTATGACTTTTTATGAATTACTATATTATGAAATTTTTATGCCTTACTATACTATGACTTTTTTATGCCTTACTATACTATGACTTTTCATGCCTTATGATACTATGACTTTTTATGAATTACTATAATATGACTTTTTTATGCCTTATTATAATATGACTTTTTATGCCTTATTATACTATGACATTTTTATGCCTTACTATAATATGACTTTTTTATGCCTTTCTATACTATGACTTTTTATGCCTTACTATACTATGACTTTTTATGCCTTACTATAATATGACTTTTTTATGCCTTATTATACTATGAAGTTTTTATGCCTTACTATAATATGACTTTTTTATGCCTTGCTATACTATGACTTTATGCCTTACTGTCCTATGACTTTTTATGCCTTACTATAATATGACTTTTTTATGCATTACTATAATATTACTTTTTTATGCCTTATTATACTATGACTTTTTATGCCTTACTATACTATGACATTTTTATGCCTTACTATACTATGACCTTTTATGCCTTAATATAATATGACTGTTTTATGCCTTGCTATACTATGACTTTTTTTGCCTTACTATACTATGACATTTGTATGCCTTACTATAATATGACTTTTTTATGCCTTATTATACTATGAAGTTTTTATGCCTTACTATAATACGACTTTTTTATGCATTACTAAACTATAACTTTTTATGCCTTATGATACTATGACATTTTTATGCCTTAATATAATATGACTGTTTTATGCCTTACTATAATATGACTTTTTATGCCT
>NW_019508686.1:0-524 GCF_002814215.2 Seriola lalandi dorsalis
AATACAAAAAGTCATAGTATAGTAAAGTCCTAAAAAAGTCACAGTATAGTCAGGCATAAAAAGTCATTGTTTAGTAAGCCATAAAAAAGTCATAGTATAGTAAGACATAAAAAGATCAAAGTATAGTAAGGTATGAAAAGTCATAAAAAAGTCATGGTATAGTAAGGCATAAAAAAGTCATAGTATAGTAAGGCATAAAACCTCAATACAAAAAGTCATAGTATAGTAAAGCATAAAAAAGTCATAGTATAGTAAGGCATAAAAAGTCATAGTATAGTAAGGCATAAAAAGTCATAAAAAAGTCATAGTATAGTAAGGCATAAAAAAGTCACAGTATAGTAAGGCATAAAAAGTCATAGTTTAGTAAGCCATAAAAAAGTCATAGTATAGTAAGACATAAAAAGATCAAAGTATAGTAAGGTATAAAACATCATAGCATAATAAAGAATAAAAAAAAGTCATAATATAATAAGGCATAACAAGGTCATAGTATATCAAGGCATAAAAAAGTCATAGTACAGTAA
>NW_019508687.1:0-872 GCF_002814215.2 Seriola lalandi dorsalis
AGGCATAAAAATGTCATATTATAGTGAGGCATGAAGAGTCAGATATACGTCATAGTATAGTAAGGCATAAAAAGTCCTAAAAACGTGATAGTATAGTAAAGTCATAAAAACGTCATAGTATAGTAAGGCATAAAAACGTCATAGTATAGTAAGGCAAAAAAATGTCATAGTATAGTAAGGAATAAAAAGTGATAAAATTGTCATAGTATAGTAAAGCATAAAAAGTGATAAAAATGTCATAGTATAGTAAGGCAAAAAAAATGTCAAAAAAAATTTCATAGTATAGTAAGGCATTAAAAGTCATAAAAACGTCATAGTATAGTAAGGCAAAAAAAAATGTCAAGAAAATTTCATAGCATAGTAAGGCATAAAAAGTGATAAAAATGGCATAGTATAGTAAAGCAAAAAAACGTCATAGCATAGTAAGGCATAAAAAGTGATAAAAATGTCATAGTATAGTAAGGCAAAAAAAGTCAGAAAAACGTCATAGTATAGTAAGGCAAAAAAAAATGTCAAGAAAATTTCATAGCATAGTAAGGCATAAAAAGTGATAAAAATGGCATAGTATAGTAAAGTCATAAAAACCTCATAGTATAGTAAGGCATAAAAAGTCATAGTATAGTAAGGTATAAAAAGTCATTAAAAACGACATAGTATAGTAAGGCATAAAAAGTCATTAAAAACGTCATGGTATATTAAGGCATAAAAACGTCATAAAAACGTCATAGTATAGTAAGGTATAAAAAGTCATAAAAATGTCATAGTATAGTAAGGTATAAAAATTCATAAAAACCTCATTGTATAGTAAGGCATAAAAAGTCATAAAAAAGTCATAGTATATTAAGGCATAAAAAGTCATGAAAACATCATAG
>NW_019508688.1:0-804 GCF_002814215.2 Seriola lalandi dorsalis
TTTGAACAATTAAATATGTTTGTGAGGTCTAAAGAAAAGCAGTGAGACGTGTATGAACAGTTAAGAGATTCATAATGCCTTCTACAAGGTATCTAAACATACACTTGATACTAATGTCAAAGGAGGAGACATGAGCAAAGAGCATGTGTTCTAACATGTTCACAGAGAACTCAGGTGCATTTCAGGGCTGATACCAATGGCCACTACCAGACCTTTGCAAACAAGGGGCTCGTCCGGGAGTTGAACCCGGGACCTCTCGCACCCTAAGCGAGAATCATACCCCTAGACCAACGAGCCACAAAAGGTTGAAATTTATCTCAAGAAAAATCGAAAGTTCTTAGTTGAGCTTTAGAACATATTTTCGTTTGAACAATTAAATATGTTTGTGAGGTCTAAAGAAAAGCACAGTCAGATGTGTATGAACAGTTAAGAGATTCATAATGCCTTCTACAAGGTATCTAAACATACACTTGATACTAATGTCAAAGGAGGAGACATGAGCAAAGAGAACAGTTAAGAGATTCATAATGCCTTCTACAAGGTATCTAAACATACACTTGATACTAATGTCAAAGGAGGAGACATGAGCAAAGAGAACAGTTAAGAGATTCATAATGCCTTCTACAAGGTATCTAAACATACACTTGATACTAATGTCAAAGGAGGAGACATGAGCAAAGAGCATGTGTTCTAACATGTTCACAGAGAACTCAGGTGCATTTCAGGGCTGATACCAATGGCCACTACCAGACCTTTGCAAACAAAGGGCTCGTCCGGGAGTTGAACCCGGGACCTCTCCTGGTA
>NW_019508689.1:0-961 GCF_002814215.2 Seriola lalandi dorsalis
TATACTATGACGTTTTTTGACATTTTTATGCCTTACTATACTATGACGTTTTTGGACATTTTTATGCCTTACTATACTATGACGTTTTGTGACGTTTTTATGCCTTACTATACTATGACGTTTTGTGACGTTTTTATGCCTTACTATACTATGACGTTTTTTGACATTTTTATGCCTTACTATACTATGAAGTTTTTATCCCTTACTATACTATGACGTTTTTTGACATTTTTATGCCTTGCTATACTATGACATTTTTTGTCATTTTCATGCCTTACTCTACTATGACGGTTTTATGCCTTACTATACTATGGTGTATTTGACATTTTTATGCCTTATTACACTATAGTGTTTTTGACATTTTTATGCCTTACTATACTATGACGATTTCATGCCTTACTGTACTATGGCGTTTTTTGTCATTTTTATGCCTTACTATACTATGATATTTTTATGCCGTACTATACTAAGACATTTTTTGTCATTTTTATGCCTCACTATACTATGACGTTTTTTGACATTTTTATGCCTTTTTATACTATGACGTTTTTTGTCATTTTTATGCCTTATGATACTATGACGTTTTTTGACATTTTTATGCCTTATTATACTATGACGTTTTTATGCCTTACTATACTATGGTGTTTTTTGACATTTTTATGCCTTATAATACTATGACGTTTTTTGTCATTTTTATGCCTTACTCTACTATGACGGTTTTATGCCTTACTATACTATGACGTTTTTTTGACATTTTTATGCCTTACTATACTATGACGTTTTTATGCCTTACTATACTATGGTGTTTTTTGACATTTTTATGCCTTATGATACTATGACGTTTTTTGACATTTTTATACCTTACTATACTATGACGTTTTCATGCCTTACTACACTATGACGTTTTGTGGCATTTTTATGCCTTATACTATGACGATTTCATGCCTTACTGTACTATGAC
>NW_019508690.1:0-1354 GCF_002814215.2 Seriola lalandi dorsalis
CTAACAACAACTGACAACTAACAACAACTAACAACAACTAACAACAACTAACAACAACTAACAACAACTAACGACATCTAACAACTAACAACAACTAACAACAACTAACAACAACTGACAACTAACAACAACTAACAACAACTAACAACAACTAACAACAACTAACAACAACTGACAACAACTAACAACAACTAACAACATCTAACAACAACTGACAACTAACAACAACTAACAACAACTAACAACAACTAACAACAACTAACGACATCTAACAACAACTGACAACAACTGACAACATCTAACAACATCTAACGACATCTAACAACTAACAACAACTAACAACAACTAACAACAACTGACAACTAACAACAACTAACAACATCTAACAACAACTGACAACAACTGACAACATCTAACAACATCTAACGACATCTAACAACTAACAACAACTAACAACAACTAACAACAACTGACAACTAACAACAACTAACAACAACTAACAACAACTAACAACAACTAACAACAACTAACGACATCTAACAACTAACAACAACTAACAACAACTAACAACAACTGACAACTAACAACAACTAACAACAACTAACAACAACTAACAACAACTAACAACAACTGACAACAACTAACAACAACTAACAACAACTAACAACAACTAACAACAACTAACAACAACTAACAACAACTGACAACAACTAACAACAACTGACAACATCTAACAACAACTGACAACTAACAACAACTAACAACAACTAACAACAACTAACAACAACTAACAACAACTAACGACATCTAACAACTAACAACAACTAACAACAACTAACAACATCTAACAACAACTAACAACAACTGACAACAAGTGACAACATCTAGTTCCATATCACATCTCTGTTTATATTATATATTATTATTGTATATTATAAGGACCACCGTGTCCCTGACTCCCAGACTGTGTCTGCGGCTGCAGTGTGAACAGGAAACCAGCGTGTTGATGTGGGACTGACCGTGTGAAGTGGTCGACCAGCGCTCCCACCAGCTCGCCCACCCGGTCCTGGTTGGGGCACAGCTCCCCTCGCTGCAGACACAGCAGGACATCGTCCTCAGAGGACGTGTGCAGCGCCACCATCTGGTCAACCCCGGAGGTCACGCTCAGGCCTGTGAACTGTGGAGGGAAACACAAGGTCAGAGTTCAGGATGTCCCACTGGCGTCACTCATCAAAGTGCAGCTTCATGTTCTGATGCGTGCAGACAGACACAGAGTAACAGTAATATTGCTGGTTCTTAAAGTGGGACACTGTGACGTTCTTGTTCTTTAGTGTGAATACAGACTGTTGATCAC
>NW_019508691.1:0-1520 GCF_002814215.2 Seriola lalandi dorsalis
TCCGATGGGCGGGACAAAGCCCAGCATTTATCCAATGACCGTCTAGTTTTGCTGCAGTGGAACAACCCACTCTATGCTTCCCCGTTGAAGTCAGTAGACGCTTGGCGTCTACACTGTGTAAAGCACTGTGGCGCTGCGGGGATGAATGAGAAGGAAGTCGTGTCGGTTACCTGTGATAAGTAGCTGATTCTGAACAAAAGATGAACGTGTTCTAGCGCATGAAATGAAATGTACACACAACAGTACATATTTGACCACTTATTTTGTTGACATTTTAGGGGAAGCTGAGCTTCCGTTGCAGTCTTAGAGCAATCGCCATTGTTATCCAGATAATGTAACCTGATACACATGTTAATACCAGTTATAGTATTATGGTCCTTGCACAGATGCAGATAAACTGTGGTGAAATTTAAAAACTTGCCCCATGAGCTTGCAAAATCAGGGATTATATTGTTAAAATGTTCTTTTATGTGGCATTTGCCGTAATCTTTGAGTTTGCTTTAATCTGGGTATAATCAAACTGTTAGTTTGCATGTAGAGATGCCGATTAACTGAGGTGGAGAAAGCTAATGCTAAATTAATTGAAGAAGAGCGGCAGAGAGAAATTAAAGGTGGGAGGCAGAGAAGCTAGAGGGAGGTATTAAAGCAGAGCAGTTGCGGTAGATTAATGAAGAATGTACTGTGAGGTGTGTTCAGCAATAGGTTAATCAATTCCCTTGGGACATTCTTTTGTTATGAGATATGAATTTTAGCAATGAACCAGAGTTGACATATCACCACTCTTGTTGTGTTACACACACACACACACAGGTCCATCTTTTTATTCATGTTTTAGGGCATGCATATGTGTGTTTTAAGGAATTCATGCACAAAATGACTCAAAAGCAACTGCACCCACGTGTTGGTGCTTGCATTCAGCTGTCAAGTGTCTCTGGGCGTCTGACGTCAGTGTTCCTGGACGGCGCATTGAAATGCTTCCTTGCTTAATTTGAAGTGTCACTTGGTGCCGTTTGGCATCACCACGGTACAGTGTATGCCCAGGCATTATGACAGTGAGGCTGTAATCATGTAAAGAATTTAACTGGCTGTGAAGTACAAGCCAAGGATGGATCAGTTCAGATTTAAGCTGGAAATTCATCCTTTCCTAACAATCCAGTTCACAAATGTACATTTGTATAATAAGCAGAATTGGACAAATGAGTTTGGATATTCTGTACATGGTGAATGACTGGGTGATGTGCTTTGTACAGAGAGCTTGCCACAACATATTTCACACAGACTTACACATTAACACAAAGAGCTCCACTTAAAACCAGACAGATCACTGCCACACCAAGTCCCATCTCTTCCAAAAGCTGAAGTAAAAATCAACCCACAAATGAACTCAAATAACACAAAGCGCTCTCTCTCTCTCTCACACACACACACACACACACACACACACACACACACACACACACACACACACACACTTTTCAACTTTATTTCTCAGCCGTTCCGCTCTGTGTTTGTGCAACGCT
>NW_019508692.1:0-734 GCF_002814215.2 Seriola lalandi dorsalis
TTAAATTACCTCTTAAAGGGCCAGACATTTTTATGCCTTACTATACTATGACGTTTTTATTCCTTACTATACTATGACGTTTTTTTTTTACATTTTTATGCCTTACTATACTTTGACATTTTTATGCCTTACTAAACTATGATATTTATTGAGAAATTTATGCCCTACTATGCTATGACGTTTTTATCACATTTTATGGCTTATTATACTATGACATCTTTATGCCTTACTATACTATGACATTTTTAAGCCTTACTATACTATGACATTTTTATGCCTTACTATACTATGACATTTATTGAGAAATTTATGCCTTACTATACTATGACATTTTTATGCCTTACTATACTATGACATTTATTGAGAAATTTATGCCCTACTGTATTATGACGTTTTTATCACATTTTATGGCTTATTTTACTATTACGTTTTTTGACGTTTTTATGCCTTACTATACTATGACATTTATTGAAAAATTCATGCCCTACTATACTATGACGTTTTTATCACATTTTATGGCTTATTATACTATGACATCTTTATGCCTTACTATACTATGACATTTTTATGCCTTACTATACTATGACATTTTTAAGCCTTACTATACTATGACATTTTTATGCCTTACTATACTATGACATTTATTGAGAAATTTATGCCTTACTATACTATGACATTTTTATGCCTTACTATACTATGACATTTATTGAGAAATTTATGCCCTACTGTACTAT
>NW_019508693.1:0-4364 GCF_002814215.2 Seriola lalandi dorsalis
GTAAGACCAAAAAATAATGAAAATGTCATAGTATAGTAAGGCACAAAGGTCTGTCATGTCATCCTCTTTTTCCCTCATTGGAATCCTGAACCATCTCACCTGGAGTCTCTGCCAGACGAATGTCAGCTGTTTGCCACTTCCTCATCACTGGACATGTATATCAGCCCCTGAGAACTGGTGTTTTGGCCCTTTTTTGGCCACCAGGCTGCCTATTTATCTGTTTTGTTGCTTCTGTGTTGTTGTTTAGGCCTTGTTAGAATGATTCTTTCCTGGCCTTGCTGATTGAAGTGTTTCTGCAAACAACTCTGCTTTTTTTAAATCTTGTTTTTTTATTTGTGGCCAGATAGGGAGGTTAGAGATTGTCTTTTTGTTTGACTATACAGGTTACCTGAAGTTTATTTCTAGATAGTGTGGGGGGTTTTGTCTGTTATTTTATGTTTGTTGCCTTTTGTTACTTGTGTTATTGTGCTATTAAACACCAACTCCTGTTTCACTTGCCATGTGTCTAAGCCACTTTGCTTTCTTTTTTGTTGTTGTTGTGGTTAGTTAGAATCACCTGGGGAATTTTGTTACTCTGCATGTTCCCCTGGACATTTTTCTTAAGAGGGTTGTAACAAAGTCATAAAAACGACATAGTACAGTAAGGAATAAAAAGGTCATAGTATAGTAAGACATAAAAAGTCATAAGAACATCATAGTACACTAAGGCATAAAATGTCACAAAAACGTCATAATATAGTAAGGCATAAAGTGTTATAGTATAGTTGTGACAGTTTCCTGGACCCGAAAGCAGACACAGACAGAGGTTAGGGGTGAAAAAGTGGTTTTAATGAAAACAACGGCAAGAGAAGGGAAGGCTGGTGGCAGGTGTGGGCTGGACGACTGGAAGAGATGACTGGTGCCATGGCTGGAATGGAGGCCGAAGGATCTTCTGGTGAGGTGGTTTGACAAGCAGAGGCTGGCTGGAGAGTGCTCAAGACAGGAGAGAACAAATTAGCAAAAATATTCAAAACAAACTACAACTGAGCACTGTGAGATCTTCCCAGGAGTTAATGTGGCCAATAGCAGACTACTGTAATGTAGACTGAACAATCTGGTGAGTGGTGGATAGTCAGCCGACGTATTTGTACTGAAGGCTTGATGAAATGATGAGTCACAGGTGTGAAGTTAAGCCAGGAGAGGGAAGCCACGCCCACACACATATTCAGAGAGACATGACAGGGGAGGGGGAAAAACAAAGATGAGCGAAAACCATCTAGAGATATACCAAGGCCTTTACAATAGTAAGGCAAAGAATTTAAAAACTGTAGTAGTATAGTAAGGAAAAAAATGTTATAGTATAATAAGGCAAAGAATTTCATAGTATAGCAAGGCATGAAAAGCCTGTTACATCCACTGATATTTGGGGTTGTTTTGTTCTCCAAGTGTGTTGCAGGTCTGTCATGCCCTCCCCTTTTTCCCTCATTGGAGTCCTGAACCATCTCAGCTGGAGTCTGTGCCAGACAACTGTCAGCTGTTCGCCACTTCCTCATCACTGGACATGTATTATCAGCCTCTAAAAACTGGTGTTTTGGCCCTTTTTTGGCCACCAAGCTGCCTATTCATCTGTTGTGTTGTTGCTGTCTGTTATTTTAGTCTTGGAAACCCTAAAGTTTTTTTTTGTTTGTTTCCCTTAATCTAATTTTAGTTGTTTGTTGCATTTTCTTACTTGTGTTATTCTGATATTAAACACCAACTCCTGTTTCATTTGCCATGTGTCTAAGCCACTTTGTTTTCTTTTCTTTGTTGTTGTGGTTAGTTAGAATCACCTTGGCAACTTTATGTTACTCTGCATTTTCCCCTGGACATTTTTCTTAAGAGGGTTGTAAAAAGTCATAAAAATGTCATAGTATACTAAGGCATAAAAAGGTCATAGTACAGTAAGGCACAAAAAGTCATAAAAATGTCATAGTATAGTAAGGCAGAAAAAATCATGAAAATGTCAGTATACTAAGGCATAAAAATGTCATAGTATAGTAAGACCAAAAAATCATGAAAATGTCATAGTATACTAAGGCATAAAAAGGTCATAGTATAGTAAGGCATAAAAAGTCATAAAAATGTCATAGTATAGTAAGGCAGAAAAAATCATGAAAATGTCAGTATACTAAGGCATAAAAATGTCATAGTATAGTAAGACCAAAAATTCATGAAAATGTCATAGTATACTAAGGCATAAAAAGGTCATAGTATAGTAAGGCATAAAAAGTCATAGTACAGTAAGGCATAAAAAGTCATAAAAATGTCATAGTATAGTAAGGCAGAAAAAATCATGAAAATGTCATAGTATACTCAGTCATGAAAATGTCATAGTATAGTAAGGCACAAAAACTCATAAAAATGTCATATTATAGTAAGGCATACAAATGTCATGAAAATGTCATAGTATGGTAAGACCAAAAAATAATGAAAATGTCATAGTATAGTAAGGCACAAAGGTCTGTCATGTCATCCTCTTTTTCCCTCATTGGAATCCTGAACCATCTCACCTGGAGTCTCTGCCAGACGAATGTCAGCTGTTTGCCACTTCCTCATCACTGGACATGTATATCAGCCCCTGAGAACTGGTGTTTTGGCCCTTTTTTGGCCACCAGGCTGCCTATTTATCTGTTTTGTTGCTTCTGTGTTGTTGTTTAGGCCTTGTTAGAATGATTCTTTCCTGGCCTTGCTGATTGAAGTGTTTCTGCAAACAACTCTGCTTTTTTTAAATCTTGTTTTTTTATTTGTGGCCAGATAGGGAGGTTAGAGATTGTCTTTTTGTTTGACTATACAGGTTACCTGAAGTTTATTTCTAGATAGTGTGGGGGGTTTTGTCTGTTATTTTATGTTTGTTGCCTTTTGTTACTTGTGTTATTGTGCTATTAAACACCAACTCCTGTTTCACTTGCCATGTGTCTAAGCCACTTTGCTTTCTTTTTTGTTGTTGTTGTGGTTAGTTAGAATCACCTGGGGAATTTTGTTACTCTGCATGTTCCCCTGGACATTTTTCTTAAGAGGGTTGTAACAAAGTCATAAAAACGACATAGTACAGTAAGGAATAAAAAGGTCATAGTATAGTAAGACATAAAAAGTCATAAGAACATCATAGTACACTAAGGCATAAAATGTCACAAAAACGTCATAATATAGTAAGGCATAAAGTGTTATAGTATAGTTGTGACAGTTTCCTGGACCCGAAAGCAGACACAGACAGAGGTTAGGGGTGAAAAAGTGGTTTTAATGAAAACAACGGCAAGAGAAGGGAAGGCTGGTGGCAGGTGTGGGCTGGACGACTGGAAGAGATGACTGGTGCCATGGCTGGAATGGAGGCCGAAGGATCTTCTGGTGAGGTGGTTTGACAAGCAGAGGCTGGCTGGAGAGTGCTCAAGACAGGAGAGAACAAATTAGCAAAAATATTCAAAACAAACTACAACTGAGCACTGTGAGATCTTCCCAGGAGTTAATGTGGCCAATAGCAGACTACTGTAATGTAGACTGAACAATCTGGTGAGTGGTGGATAGTCAGCCGACGTATTTGTACTGAAGGCTTGATGAAATGATGAGTCACAGGTGTGAAGTTAAGCCAGGAGAGGGAAGCCACGCCCACACACATATTCAGAGAGACATGACAGGGGAGGGGGAAAAACAAAGATGAGCGAAAACCATCTAGAGATATACCAAGGCCTTTACAATAGTAAGGCAAAGAATTTAAAAACTGTAGTAGTATAGTAAGGAAAAAAATGTTATAGTATAATAAGGCAAAGAATTTCATAGTATAGCAAGGCATGAAAAGCCTGTTACATCCACTGATATTTGGGGTTGTTTTGTTCTCCAAGTGTGTTGCAGGTCTGTCATGCCCTCCCCTTTTTCCCTCATTGGAGTCCTGAACCATCTCAGCTGGAGTCTGTGCCAGACAACTGTCAGCTGTTCGCCACTTCCTCATCACTGGACATGTATTATCAGCCTCTAAAAACTGGTGTTTTGGCCCTTTTTTGGCCACCAAGCTGCCTATTCATCTGTTGTGTTGTTGCTGTCTGTTATTTTAGTCTTGGAAACCCTAAAGTTTTTTTTTGTTTGTTTCCCTTAATCTAATTTTAGTTGTTTGTTGCATTTTCTTACTTGTGTTATTCTGATATTAAACACCAACTCCTGTTTCATTTGCCATGTGTCTAAGCCACTTTGTTTTCTTTTCTTTGTTGTTGTGGTTAGTTAGAATCACCTTGGCAACTTTATGTTACTCTGCATTTTCCCCTGGACATTTTTCTTAAGAGGGTTGTAAAAAGTCATAAAAATATCATAGTATAGTAAGGCATAAAAAAATCATAGTATAGTGAGACATAAAAAGT
>NW_019508695.1:0-352 GCF_002814215.2 Seriola lalandi dorsalis
GTTAACTCACCAGTCCACCTTTACAACCTCGTTAACTCACCAGTCCACCTTTACAGCCTGGTGGTGTTTAAACAAACTGTCTCTAACTGTGTCAGAGGAAAGGCTTCAGTAGACGAGTCAGAGCTCAATCAAACATAAATACATAAATAAGCAAGTTGAAGTTTAGCAATGATGGTCATGTGACCCCGGTGTTGAATCATGTGACCGTGGTGTTGAAGTCATGTGACCCTGGTGTTGAAGTCATGTGACCCTGGTGTTGAAGTCATGTGACCCTGGTGCTGAAGTCATGTGACCCTGGTGTTGAAGTCATGTGACCCTGGTGCTGAAGTCATGTGACCCTGGTGTTGAAGTC
>NW_019508695.1:372-1531 GCF_002814215.2 Seriola lalandi dorsalis
GTTAACTCACCAGTCCACCTTTACAACCTCGTTAACTCACCAGTCCACCTTTACAGCCTGGTGGTGTTTAAACAAACTGTCTCTAACTGTGTCAGAGGAAAGGCTTCAGTAGACGAGTCAGAGCTCAATCAAACATAAATACATAAATAAGCAAGTTGAAGTTTAGCAATGATGGTCATGTGACCCCGGTGTTGAATCATGTGACCGTGGTGTTGAAGTCATGTGACTGTGGTGTTGAAGTCATGTGACCCTGGTGTTGAAGTCATGTGACCCTGGTGCTGAAGTCATGTGACCGTGGTGTTGAATCATGTGACCGTGGTGTTGAAGTCATGTGACCGTGGTGTTGAATCATGTGACTGTGGTGTTGAAGTCATGTGACTGTGGTGTTGAAGTCATGTGACCCTGGTGTTGAAGTCATGTGACCCTGGTGCTGAAGTCATGTGACCCTGGTGTTGAAGTCATGTGACCCTGGTGTTGAAGTCATGTGACCCTGGTGTTGAAGTCATGTGACCCTGGTGCTGAAGTCATGTGACCCTGGTGTTGAAGTCATGTGACCCTGGTGCTGAAGTCATGTGACCCTGGTGTTGAAGTCATGTGACCGAGGTGTTGAAGTCATGTGACCGAGGTGTTGAAGTCATGTGACCCTGGTGTTGAAGTCATGTGACCGTGGTGTTGAAGTCATGTGACCCTGGTGCTGAAGTCATGTGACCCTGGTGTTGAAGTCATGTGACCCTGGTGTTGAAGTCATGTGACCCTGGTGTTGAAGTCATGTGACCCTGGTGTTGAAGTCATGTGACCGTGGTGTAGTTGGTTTGCAGCCTAACATCAGCTATTTACTACTAATCTAAAACACAATGTAAAACTCCCAGTGGCTGTTTGTAGAGGGAACCAGGGTGAAGCTAAATTTACCTCCATGCTGGTGTAGCAGGAAATGGAACAAATAAGTAATCAATGTAAAAGTGCAGGATCAGCAGTTCACGTGTCGTGTTTATGTTATTGACGACCACAGAGTAATTAGCTTCTGTACAGTCTGTAATTACAAAGCTGCTGCTCTAAAACTTAATGAGGACAAAGAAAGAAAGACAAAGTTCTGTGTCTCTCTGCTCAGTCGGCTTGTACTATCACCACACACACTCACACACACACACACACACACACA
>NW_019508696.1:0-518 GCF_002814215.2 Seriola lalandi dorsalis
ATTCTTTTTCATTATCGGAGGAGTTTTTATTTGAAATGTGACCAGCAGCTGTCACATATTTCAGGCCTGCTACAGCAGCTGCTCTGAGATGACAGACTTTGTCTCTGGCGACCAGCAGACAGAGATTCATTTGGTGGAAGTTTTAAGGACATTTGAGCGGTGAGCAGCTCTACAGGCTCATTTTTGACCAGTGTGTAACTGTGTGTGTGTCCACGGTCAGGCTGCAGAACTCCACTATGAAAACCACAACACACACACACACACATACACACACACACACACACAGTAATGGTGGGAGAAGGCAGATTCATTTGTTGCTTTAGTTTTCATGAGGGCAACACTTCCTTCGAGACTTGACCTGTGGCTTTCTCTCTCTCTCTCTCTCTCTCTCTCTCTCTCTCTCTCACTCTCTCATACACACAGAGAGAGAGAGAGAGAGAGAGAGAGAGAGAGAGAGAGAGAGAGAGAGAGAGAGAGAGAGAGAGAGAGAAAGAGTCTTTCTTCTTAATATGGACTTG
>NW_019508697.1:0-429 GCF_002814215.2 Seriola lalandi dorsalis
AAAGTCATAGTATAGTAAGGCAAAAAAACGTCATAGTATAGTAAGGCATAAAAAGTCAAAAAATGTCATAATAAAGTAAGGCATAAAAAGTCATAAAAACTTCATAGTATAGTAAGGCAAAAAACGTCAAAGTATAGTAAGGCATAAAAAGTCATAAAAACGTCATAGTATAGTAAGGCAAAAAAACGTCATAGTATAGTAAGGCATAAAATGTCAAAATATGTCATAATATTATAAGGCATAAAAAGTCATAAAAACGTCATAGTATAGTAAGGCAAAAAAATGTCATAGTATAGTAAGGCATAAAAAGTCAAAAAATGTCATAATAAAGTAAGGCATAAAAAGTCATAAAAACTTCATAGTATAGTAAGGCAAAAAACGTCATAGTATAGTAAGGCATAAAATGTCAAAATGTGTCATAATATTTTA
>NW_019508698.1:0-546 GCF_002814215.2 Seriola lalandi dorsalis
CTGTGTGACCTGACCCTGTCGCACCCCCACAGTGTTCAGGACATCTGTGCTTTGCCTTCTCCAGCTGTCAGTGCTCTCGTTACCTGTGTGTGCCTCTGCTGCAAAAACACCCCCCCCCCCTCACCTGGGCTTTCCAGGTGGGGGGGGGGGGGGCATGAACTGTGTCGACGAGGAGGGGGACTGAAGACGATCAGCGAGCACTAACAAAAAAAACAAACAAACAAAAAAAAAAGAATCCAACTTCTTCTCCTCTTTCCAGAAATCTGCAACATCTGTAACATCTGTAACATCTGTAATATGAATCCTTCATTATCTTCATGCAGATGATTGAAAAGTGCTTCTTCCTCTTCTTCTGCGCTCGAGTGAGTGTCTGTCAACGTAAAGGGACAAAACTTCTCCGCTCCGACACAAACCTTCGATTTTATTTTATTTTCTATATCAAATGAAATATATAAGTGTTGATCTCTGCCTCGTCTGTCCGTGTACAGCTCTGGGATAAAGGAATGTAAAAGGAATGATTCTTTTTTCTGTAATTATAAACAGGGG
>NW_019508699.1:0-715 GCF_002814215.2 Seriola lalandi dorsalis
CATACTATAGTAAGGAATAAATCGTCATAGTATAGTAAGGCATAAAAACATCATAGTATAGTAAGGCATAAAAACGTCAAAAAACGTCATAGTATAGTAAGGCATAAAAACGTCATAAAATGTCATAGTATAGCAAGGCATAAAAACGTCATAGTATAGTAAGGCATAAAACGTCATAGTATAGTAAGGCATAAAAACGTCATAGCATAGCAAGGCATAAAAACGTCAAAAAACGTCATAGTATAGTAAGGCATAAAATGTTATAGTATAGTAAGGCATAAAAATGTCAAAAAACATCATACTATAGTAAGGCATTAAAACGTCAAAAAATGTCATACTATAATAAGGCATAAAAAATAATAATATAGTAAGGCATAAAACGTCAACAAATGTCGTATTATAGTCAGGCATAAAAATGTTAAAAAACGTCAAATCATATTATAGTAAGGCATAAAACGTCATAATATAGTAAGGCATAAAACGTCATAAAATGTCATAGTATAGTAAGGCATAAAATGTCAAAAAATATCATACTATAGTAAGGAATAAATCGTCATAGTATAGTAAGGCATAAAACGTCATAAAACATCATAGTATAGTAAGGCATAAAACGTCATAGTATAGTAAGGCATAAAAACATCATAGTATAGTAAGGCATAAAACGTCATAGTATAGTAAGGCATAAAAACGCCATAAAACGTCATAGTATAGTAAG
>NW_019508700.1:0-578 GCF_002814215.2 Seriola lalandi dorsalis
CAACATAGTATAGTATGGCATAAAAATGTTTAAAAAACAACATAGTATAGTAAGGCATGAAAATATCACAGTAAAGTAAGGCATAAAAATGTCAAAAAGCAACATAGTATAGTAAGGCATGAAAATATCACAGTATAGAAAGGCAAAAAATATCAAAAAACAACATAGTATAGTAAGGCATGACAATATCACAGTAAAGTAAGGCAAAAAATATCAAAAAACAACATAGTATAGTATGGCATAAAAATGTTTAAAAAACGACATAGTATAGTAAGGCATGAAAATATCACAGTAAAGTAAGGCAAAAAATATCAAAAAACAACATAGTATAGTATGGCATAAAAATGTTTAAAAAACGACATAGTATAGTAAGGCATGAAAATATCACAGTAAAGTAAGACATAAGTGTAATGCCTTACTTTAAAGTAAGGCTTGAAAATGTTAAAAAACGACATAGTATAGTATGGCATAAAAATATCACAGTATAGTAAGGCATAAAAATGTCAAAAACCAACATAGTATAGTATGGCATAAAAATATCACAGTGTAGTAAGGCTTGAAAATGTCAAAAAACGACA
>NW_019508701.1:0-497 GCF_002814215.2 Seriola lalandi dorsalis
TCTGTCTGTGTCTGTGTCTGTGTCTCTGTCTGTGTCTCTGTCTGTGTCTCTGTCTGTGTCTCTGTCTGTGTTTGTGTCTGTGTCTCTGTCTGTGTCTGTGTCTGTGTCTCTGTCTGTGTCTGTGTTTGTGTCTCTGTCTGTCTCTGTGTTTGTGTCTCTGTCAGTGTCTCTGTCTGTGTCTCTGTCTGTGTCTCTGTCTGTGTCTCTGTCTGTGTCTCTGTCTCTGTCTCTGTCTCTGTTTGTGTCTGTGTCTGTGTCTGTGTCTGTGTCTCTGTCTGTGTCTCTGTCTCTGTTTGTGTCTGTGTCTGTGTCTGTGTCTCTGTCTGTGTCTCTGTCTGTGTCTCTGTCTGTGTCTCTGTCTCTGTTTGTGTCTGTGTCTGTGTCTGTGTCTGTGCCTCTGTCTGTGCCTCTGTCTGTGTCTCTGTGCCTCTGTCTGTGCCTCTGTCTGTGTCTCTGTGTCTCTGTCTGTGTCTCTGTCTTTGTCTGTGTCTCTGTCT
>NW_019508702.1:0-517 GCF_002814215.2 Seriola lalandi dorsalis
TGTTAAAAACGTCATAGTATAGTAAGGCATAAAAATTGTTAAAAATGTCATAGTATAGTAAGGCATAAAAAATCAAAAAAACAACATAGTATAGTTAGGCATAAAAGGTCATAAAAACGACATAGTAGAGGAAGGCATAAAAACGTCATAGTATAGTAAGGCATAAAAAGTGATAAAAACGTCATAATATAGTAAGGCATAAAAAGTGTTAAAAACGTCATAGTATAGTAAGGCATAAAAATTGTTAAAAATGTCATAGTATAGTAAGGCATAAAAAGTCAGAAAAATGACATAGTATAGTAAGGCATAAAAAATTAAAAAAACAACATAGGCAAGTTAGGCATAAGAAGTGTTAAAAACATCATAGTATACTAAGGCATAAAAAGTAAAAAAAAACGTCACAGTATAGTAAGGCATAAAAGGTCATAAAAACGACATAGTAGAGGAAGGCATAAAAACGTCATAGTATAGTAAGGCATAAAAAGTGATAAAAACGTCATAATATAGTAAGGCATAA
>NW_019508703.1:0-974 GCF_002814215.2 Seriola lalandi dorsalis
GCCTTACTATACTATGACGTTTTTATGATTTTTTTATACCTTTAACGTTTTTATGACTTTTTATGCCTTTAACGTTTTTATGACTTTTTATGCCTTTAACGTTTTTATGACTTTTTATGCCTTACTATACTGATGTTTTTATGACTTTTTATGCCTTACTATACTATGATGTTTTTATGACGTTTCATCACTTACTATACTATGACGATTTTATGTTTCTTTATGTCTTACTATACTATTATGATTTTATGATTTTTTATACCTTTAACTTTTTTATGACTTTTTATGCCTTACTATACTATACCGTTTTTATGACTTTTCATGCCATACTATACTAAGATGTTTTTATGACTTTTTATGCCTTACTATACTATGACGTTTTTATGACTTTTCATGCCATACTATACTAAGATGTTTTTATGACGTTTCATGACTTACTATACTATGGCGTTTTTATGTTTTTTTATGTCTTACTATACAATGATGTTTTTATGAGTTTTTATACCTTTAAATTTTTTATGACTTTTTATGCCTTACTATACTAAGATGTTTTTATGACTTTTTATACCTTTAAATTTTTTATGACTTTTTATGCCTTACTATACTAAGATGTTTTTATGACTTTTTATGCCTTACTATAGTATGATGTTTTTATGACGTTTCATGACTTACTATACTATGACAATTTCATGACTTTTTATTCCTTACTATACTATGTTGTTTTTATGACTTTTTATGCCATAATTGAACGTTTTTATGACTTTTTATGCCTTTAACGTTTTTATGACTTTTTATGCCTTTAACGTTTTTATGACTTTTTATGCCTTACTATACTATGACGTTTTTATGATTTTTTATACCTTACTATACTATGATATTTTTATGACTTTTTATACCTTTAACGTTTTAATGACTTTTTATGCCTTACTATACTATGACGTTTTTATGACTTTTTATGCCTTACTATACTATGA
>NW_019508704.1:0-952 GCF_002814215.2 Seriola lalandi dorsalis
GTGTGTGTGTGTGTGTGTGTGTGTGTCTGTGTGTGTGTGTCTCTGTGTGTGTGTGTGTGTGTCTGTGTGTGTGAGTGTGTGTGTGTCTGTGTGTGTGAGTGTGTGTGTGTCACTGTGTGTGTGTGTGTGTGTCACTGTGTGTGTGAGTGTGTCTGTGTGTGTGTTTGTGTGAGTGTGTGTGTGTCTGTGTGTGTGTGTGTGTCTGTGTCACTGTGTGTGTGTCTGTCTGTGTGTGTGTCTGTGTGTGTGAGTGTCTGTGTGTGTGTGTGTGTGTGTGTGTGTGTGTGTGTGAGTGTGTGTGTGTGAGTGTGTGTCTGAAGCTTTTCAGGCGTGAGAAACATTCTGAGGAAAGTCGACAGGTGTGAAAGCTTCTGCTGTTTTAAGGAGGAAACAGAATCAATGTGTTTGTAAAGAAGTTGAAGGTGAAGTTATATTTTTCTTCTTGTCGGCAAATCTAAAAGATAAATAAATAAATAAAGTAGATTTGAATATCTCCTCGGTCACAGCCTGATGGATCAGACTCACTGTAGAAATATTGCTCCTGTCTGTCAAAAGCACCAGGAACAAACAGGAAGTGATTTCTGACATCACTTCCTGTTTGTTCCTGGTGCTTTTACAATGATTCAGGATCAATGATCTGATGATGTCAGAGAGAATCAGGAAGTACTTTTACTGTGAAACGGTTTACACCAGATCATAATGTGGGGAGAGAAAATTGTTTGAAAATGAAACTCAACATTTAAATAAAATGAGATTTTTTGGTGATTTTCTTCTTCTTTCCTTAAAATCGGTTCAGTTGGTTCTTGAGGATAAATTCAGACTCGTGACCAAGAAATCAAGACAGGAGAGATTTCACTTTCATCAGTATTTAAACAGGATATAAAGAACAGACCAACAAACAGTAAAAACTGTCAGAACTCCTGAATTAAACTTATTGACAAGGACAGTGAAA
>NW_019508706.1:0-786 GCF_002814215.2 Seriola lalandi dorsalis
GTTCACCTGTTCACCTGTCCTGTGGTAGTTCACCTGTCCTGTGGTGGTTCTCCTGTTCACCTGTCCTGTGGTGGTTCTCCTGTTCACCTGTCCTGTGGTGGTTCACCTGTTCACCTGTCCTGTGGTGGTTCACCTGTTCACCTGTCCTGTGGTAGTTCACCTGTCCTGTGGTGGTTCTCCTGTTCACCTGTCCTGTGGTGGTTCTCCTGTTCACCTGTTCACCTGTCCTATGGTGGTTCTCCTGTTCACCTGTCCTATGGTGGTTCTCCTGTTCACCTGTTCTGTGGTAGTTCTCCTGTTCACCTGTTCTGTGGTAGTTCTCCTGTTCACCTGTTCACCTGTCCTGTGGTAGTTCTCCTGTCCTGTGGTTCTTCAGGTCCATATCTAACGGTTTCTCTTCTCTCTGACAGTCCCTCCAGTGCTATCTCACACCACCCTGAGAAAGGTAAAGGTTCTCACCTGAGAAACATTGAGCTGATCTACCTGTTCACACCTGTTGTATGTTCAGAGTCAGGTTCCCAGTGGACTCGGTTCTCCTGACTGCGTCCTGTGTTGTTCTTCTGCTCTGTAGAGGCAGAGCTGATCAGCTGCATTGAGGCTGAAGACCTGGACCAGGTGAGTCTGAAACAACAACTGGTTCATGTTTTATCTGATCCTGCTCCAAGTTAAAGCTTCCACTATTTGATTTAAAGTGTTAGAGCATTTGTTTAAACCATCTCCTCTCTCAGGCTTCTCTCTGGAGCTCTAGTAACAACAGGTTGGTCAGCCAATCAGAAGAGAGGAGGC
>NW_019508707.1:0-859 GCF_002814215.2 Seriola lalandi dorsalis
GAAAACTTGATGAAGCAGAAGATTGATGCTGCTGAATATTTCAGTGTGTGTGCGTGTGTGTGTGTGTGTGTGTGTCACCTGACTGGAGCTCCTCGGCTCTGAGCTGGTCTCAGTAGAACAGTGACGGTGGAGTCGGTCTGGTTCAGAGGAGACTCCTGGTCGTAGGCCGGCATCAGAGGAGCTGAGGAGGAGGACACAGTCAATGTCCCCGAATCTGTCTCTGTTTTAACACATGTCTCTGTTGTTGTCTCACTGTTGTTGCATCTTTGTTGTTGTGTCTCTGTTGTTGTGTCTCTGTTGTTGTCTCTCTGTTGTTGTCTCACTGTTGTTGTGTCTCTGTTGTTGTGTCTCTGTTGTTGTGTCTCTGTTGTTGTGTCTCTGTTGTTGTGTGTCTGTTGCTGTCTCTCTGTTATGTCTCTGTTGTTGTCTCACTGTTGTTGTGTCTCTGTTGTTGTGTCTCTGTTGTTGTGTCTCTGTTGTTGTGTCTCTGTTGTTGTGTGTCTGTTGCTGTCTCTCTGTTATGTCTCTGTTGTTGTCTCACTGTTGTTGTGTCTCTGTTGTTGTGTCTCTGTTGTTGTCTCTCTGTTGTTGTTGTGTCTCTGTTGTTGTCTCTCTGTTGTTGTCTCACTGTTGTTGTGTCTCTGTTGTTGTGTGTCTGTTGCTGTCTCTCTGTTATGTCTCTGTTGTTGTCTCACTGTTGTTGTGTGTCTGTTGCTGTCTCTCTGTTATGTCTCTGTTGTTGTCTCACTGTTGTTGTGTCTCTGTTGTTGTGTCTCTGTTGTTGTCTCTCTGTTGTTGTTGTGTCTCTGTTGTTGTCTCTCTGTTGTTGTCTCACTGTTGTTGTGTCTCTGTTGTTGTG
>NW_019508708.1:0-621 GCF_002814215.2 Seriola lalandi dorsalis
CTTAAATAATAATTCACTGATTGGCATTGACAGGGGAGGGTAAAATGTTCCTGCATCTGATGCCCTCAGTCCTCCGCCTACTCTCATTGGCTTAGGTTTTTAAGTGTGGGCCAACTGTGGTCATCTGTGACAGCAGAGGTGTAACTTTATGAAATAATTACTTCACAGGCCTTCGGAGTATGTCGAGGGCTCAAAATAAACAGCACTATGGGATAGGTGGGGGAGAGAAGGGGGAGGAAAGGCAGAATAGAGAGAAGGCCATGTGAATGAAATGCAAACGCTAGCTGCTCTCTCACTCTCTCTCTCTCTCTCTCTCTCTCTGGGACAGGGATTTATGAGAGATGTACATGACATGGCAGCAGCTCAGAAGAAGCCTCTCTCGTTCTCTCTCTCTCTCTCCCCCTCCCTTGATCCCATCGCAGCTGTTCCAGCCCTGGCCCACTTGCTGCACCTGCCCAAAAAGGCCCTCGATCAAGGCTAGCACGGAAAAACCTAACAGCTCTTAAAGGGATACTGCTGTTCTTTTATGGACACATTCCCCACGACACACACAACATCAGATCAGACATTTTTGTTTTTCTTGGATTTTAACCTAAACTCCAGCAGCCTTAGCATGCACGC
>NW_019508709.1:0-720 GCF_002814215.2 Seriola lalandi dorsalis
CATTAAAATTCAGACCAAATAGGAAAAGCACTCATGTAAATAACAATATCCCTAACTTATTGTGAGTAGTGTATATTCCAATTGGTGGATTACCTTTGGAGCTCATTGTGATTGGTGAATTGCCTTACCCAATGTTTCCCAGGTGCTACCTTTTTCAGATATAAAGAAAGGTAGGCAGCAAGACAGATGGACAGCATTGTCACTTTACTGACATTTCTGCAATCATTTACACACATCTCAACTGTTTTCACTGGAAAAATGTTTCAGTCCAGTTGTAATCATGAAGCATCCGGCAGTTAATTTCAGTTTGTCATTCTAACTGACACAGAAACACACATAAATACAGACAGAGAGGAGAGAGGCACACAGATAGATAGAAAGGTACACAAAAACAGACACACACAGACTCACGCACACAAACAGATACAGACACACACACACATTCACACACACGAACCAAAGACACAGACACATGTATACAAACACGCACACACACACACACACACACACAGAAAGCTGTTTACAAGTGAGTACTCATAGAGGGAGACAAACTGACAACAGTTGCAGTTGCAACGAAACTGTTTGTTACACGTTACATCAACTATTCAGGCCTTTTTCAACCATTTCAGGACGTTTAACCTCCAGCCTTCAAGTTCTGCTTTTAATCTTCAGCTACTTCAGCTATTACGTCAGCTACTTCAGCATTGCTTCAGCAGTTTC
>NW_019508710.1:0-758 GCF_002814215.2 Seriola lalandi dorsalis
ACAGGTGGTCATTCAGTTAAACAGGAAGTAGTCCAGGTGGACAGGAGCTACAGACAGGTGGTGGTCCAGACAAAACCAGGTAGACAGCAGAGAGTAAATGTGGACCAGATACAAGAGGAGACCTACCAGTCCAAAGTTCAGATACTGACAGCGCTTCATCAAGGCCTCATTGACTGAAGACAGGACAGAACACACCTGGTCTGGAGACACCTACAGACAGACAGACAGATAGACAGACAGACAGACAGGCAGATGGGTGGAGAGACACACAGGTACCTTGTTTAATATTTGTTAAATACAGTGGTGAAGGAGTAGTACTAAGAACTATCTACTTGCATGTTCTACAGTAGTACTACTGAGTACCTGTGTGTACCTGATTACCTGTGTGTACCTGTGTGTACCTGTGTGTACCTGAGTACCTGTGTGTACCTGTGTGTACCTGAGTACCTGTGTGTACCTGTGTGTACCTGAGTACCTGTGTGTACCTGTGTGTACCTGAGTACCTGTGTGTACCTGTGTGTACCTGAGTACCTGTGTGTACCTGTGTGTTCTCCATCATCTTCTTCACTTCCTCCAACCTGCTACTGATAACTATCTGCTGCTGGTTACTGAAGGCTGCCTGAGGTGACAAACAGACAGACAGGTAGACAGAGAGGGAATTACACAGACAGACAGTCAGACAGCGAGGTAGATAAACAGCAAGACAGAAGGGTGAACAGACAGACAGACAGACAGGTGAACAGACAGACAGACAGACA
>NW_019508711.1:0-726 GCF_002814215.2 Seriola lalandi dorsalis
TTTTTAAGCAAAAGTGACAATGTGAATATTTTAGTTTCTAGTGTCAGTTGGTTTCAATTTAGTATCAGCTGGTTTGTCTAGTGTCAGCTGGTTTCAGCCTAGTGTCAGCTGGTTTGATTAGTGTCAGCTGGTTTGATTAGTGTCAGCTGGTTTGTCTAGTGTCAGCTGGTTTCAGCCTAGTGTCAGCTGGTTTGTCTAGTGTCAGCTGGTTTGTCTAGTGTCAGCTGGTTTCAGCCTAGTCTCAGCCTGTTTCAGCCTAGTTTCAGCTGGTTTCAGCCTAATGTCAGCTGGTTTGTCTAGTGTCAGCTGGTTTCAGCCTAGTCTCAGCCTGTTTCAGCCTAGTTTCAGCTGGTTTCAGCCTAATGTCAGCTGGTTTGTCTAGTGTCAGCTGGTTTCAGCCTAGTGTCAGCTGTTTGCCTAGTGTCAGCTGGTTTCAGCCTAGTGTCAGCTGGTTTGATTAGTGTCAGCTGGTTTGTCTAATGTCAGCTGGTTTCAGCCTAGTGTCAGCTGGTTTGATTAGTGTCAGCTGGTTTCAGCCTAGTGTCAGCTGGTTTCAGCCTAGTGTCAGCTGTTTGTCTAGTGTCAGATGGTTTGTCTAGTGTCAACTGGTTTGTCTAGTGTCAGCTGGTTTCAGTCTAGTGTCAGCTGTTTGTCTAGTGTCAGCTGGTTTCAGCCTAGTGTCAGCTGTTTGTCTAGTGTCAGCTGGTTTGTCTAGTGTCAGCTGGT
>NW_019508712.1:0-706 GCF_002814215.2 Seriola lalandi dorsalis
TGTGATGACAACACCATGGGGTCAAGTCGCCAAAGACTCTCACATCTCTCAGTTTCCCTCTCGTGTTTTGAAAATTGCAATAAAAGTTTATTTGTTCACACAACTGAGTCTCTCTTGACTAATTTGTCATCATGCCAAGTAAGTATGGTGAGGCATGAAAATTTCATAAAATGTATTTGTATAGTAAGACATAAAAACGTCATAAAAACGGCATAGTATAGAAAAGCATAAAAACGACATAGTATATAAAAGCATAAAAACGACATAGTATAGAAAAGCATAAAAAGTCATAAAAAAGTCAGGAATGAAAAGTCATAAAAACATCATAGTATTGTAAGCCATGAAAAGTCATAAAAACGTCATAGTATAGTAAGGCATAAAAAGTCATAGTATAGTAAGGCATAAAAAGTCATAAAAAAGTCATAGTATAATAAGGCATAATAAGTCATAAAAAAGTCATTGTATAGTTAGGCATGAAAAGTCATAAAAACGACATAGTATAGAAAAGCATAAAAACGACATAGTATAGTAAGGCATGAAAAGTCATAGTATAGTAAGGCATAATAAGTTATAAAAACGACATAGTATAGTAAGGCATAAAAAGTCATAAAAACTTCATAGTATAGAAAAGCATAAAAACGACATAGTATAGTAAGGCATAAAAAGTCATAAAAACGTCATATTATTGTAAGGCATGAAAAGTCAT
>NW_019508713.1:0-731 GCF_002814215.2 Seriola lalandi dorsalis
AGTTTTTAATCCAACATGTCGGATCAGATATTGATTCTGATGATTTCCTCCCCTCACTGCAGCTTTAGTGTATTTCAGTAACTGCCAATCATGAACCAGGATTTTTCTTTCTTTTTTCCCAGCTGTGTCCAAACCTGGTGAGGGGGAGGGGTTTATGGACAGCCCCACCCCCTGTCCTGAAGACTACGCCCACTTCTGTGAACACGGCCAGTGTGAGATGAGACAGAATCTTCCCAGCTGCAGGTAACACCTGTCTCTGTGAACTGTATGTGTGTGTGTGTGTGTGTGTGTCCTCCTATCTTTGTGAGGACCAGTGTCAGACTGTCTGTACACACACACACACACACACACACACACACACACACACACACACACACACACACACACACACACACAGTGAGTCTAAAACTGGTTTTGTGAGACAGTTATCTTGGATTAAAGTCAGAATAAGTTTGAATAATCCCGGTTTACTGTGTGTGTGTGTGTGTGTGTGTGTGTGTGTGTGTGTGTGTGTGTGTGTGTGTGTGTGTGTGTGTCTCAGGTGTGAGGCAGCGTATGGGGGCGCTCAGTGTGATGAGCTGCTGGACTTTAACATCCTGTACGTGGTGCCCAGCGGTCAGAAGCTGCACTACGTCCTGATCGCCGCCATCATCGGAGCCGTTCAGATCGCCGTCATCGTAGCCGTGGTCATGTGCTTCACCAGGTATTCACACTCACATCACTACTGTTGT
>NW_019508714.1:0-532 GCF_002814215.2 Seriola lalandi dorsalis
CTATACTATGACATTTTTATGACTTTCTATACCATGACATTTTAATGACTTTTTATGCCTTTCTATACTATGATGCTTTTATGACTTTTTATGCCTTCCTATATTATGAGATTTTTATGACTTTCTATACCATGACATTTTAGTGACTTTTTATGCCTTCCTATACTATGACATTTTTTGCGTTACTATACTATGACATTTTTATGACATTTTTTCCCTTATTGTACTATGATGTTTTTATGACATTTTTTGCCTTACTATACTATGATGTTTTTATGACTTTTTATGCCTTCCTATACTATGACATTTTTATGACTTTCTATACCATGACATTTTAATGACTTTTTATGCCTTTCTATACTATGATGCTTTTATGACTTTTTATGCCTTCCTATATTATGAGATTTTTATGACTTTCTATACCATGACATTTTAGTGACTTTTTATGCCTTCCTATACTATGACATTTTTTGCGTTACTATACTATGACATTTTTATGACATTTTTTCCCTTATTGTACTATGATGTTTTT
>NW_019508715.1:0-681 GCF_002814215.2 Seriola lalandi dorsalis
AAAGCATAAAAAGTCATAGTATAGTAAGGCATAAAAACATCAAAAAATGTCATAGTATAGTAAGGCATAAAAATGTCAAAAAATGTCATACTTTGGAAAAGGCATAAAAACTTCAAAAAACGTCATGCTATAGTAAGGTATGAAATATCATAGTTCAGTAAGGCATAAAAATGTCAAAAAAAATCATAGTATAGTAAGGCATAAAACGCCTAAAAAGTCATAGTATAGAAAGGCATAAAAATGTCAAAAAACATCATAGTAAAGTAGGGCATAAAAATGTAAAAAAAACGTCATAGTATAGTAAGGCATAAAAATGTAAAAAAACATCATAGCATAGTAAGGCATAAAAATGTCAAAAAATGTCACAGTATACTAAGGCATAAAAATGTCAAAAAATGTCACAGTATTGTAAGGTCTAAAATCTTCAAAAACGTCATGCTATAGTAAAGCATAAAAACGCCATGAAACCTCATAGTATAGTAAGGCATAAAAAGTCATAGTATAGTAAGGCATAAAAATGTCAAAAAACGTCATAGTATAGTAAGGCATAAAACTTCATAGTATAGTAAGGCATAAAAATGTAAAAAAACGTCATAGTATAGTAAGGCATAAAAATGTAAAAAAACATCATAGTATAGTAAGGCATAAAACTTCATAGTATAGTAAGGCATAAAAATGTCA
>NW_019508716.1:0-435 GCF_002814215.2 Seriola lalandi dorsalis
ATCGTTTTTTTGACTTTTTATGCCTAACTATACTATTTAGATTTTATGACTTTTTATGCCTTACTATACTATGACTTTTTATGAATTTTTATGCGTCATTATACTATGACGTTTTAATGACATTTTATGCTTTACTATACTATTTCGTTTTTATGACTTTTTATGCCTTACTATACTATGACGTTTTTATGACTTTTTATGCCTTAGTATACAATGTCGTTTTTATGACTTTTCATGCCTTACTATACTATGACATTTTTATGACTTTTTATGCCTTACTATACTATGACTTTTCGTGTCATACTATATTATGACTTTTTTGTGACTTTTTATGCCTTATTATACTGTGACTTTTCATGCCTTACTATATTATGACTTTTTTATGACTTTTTACGCCTTGCTGTACTATGACTTTTCATTCCTTACTATACTATG
>NW_019508717.1:0-864 GCF_002814215.2 Seriola lalandi dorsalis
AAAGTCATAAAAACGACATAGTATAGTAAGGCATAAAAACGTCATAGTATAGTAAGGCATAGAAAGTCATAAATACGGCATAGTATAGTAAGGCATAAAAAGTCAAATAAACAACATAGTATAGTAAGGCATAAAAAGTTATAGTATAGTAAGGCATAAAAAGTCATGAAAAAGACATAGTATAGTAAGGCATAAAAAGTCATGAAAAAAGCATAGTATAGTAAGGCATAGAAACGACAGAGTATAGTAAGGCATAAAAAGTCATAAAAACAGCATAGTATAAAAAGGCATAAAAAGTCATAGTAAAGTAAGGCATAAAAAGTCATAAAAACGACATAGTATAGTAAGGCATGAAATTCATAAAAACGTCAGAATAGTAAGGCATAAGAAGTCATAAAAAAGTCAGAATAGTAAGGCATAAAAAGTCATAAAAACGTCATAGTATAGTAAGGCATAGAAAGCCATAAAAACATCATAGTAAGGCATAAAAAGTCGTGAAAAAGTCTTAGTATAGTAAGGCATAAGAAGTCATAAAAACGACATAGTATAGTAAGGCATAAAAAGTCATAAAAATGTCATAGTATAGTAAGGCATAAAAAGCCATAAAAATGTCATAGTATAGTAAGGCATGAAAAATCATAGTATAGTAAGGCATAGAAAGTCGTGAAAAAGTCACAGTATAGTAAGGCATAAAAAGTCATAAAAACAGCATAGTATAGTAAGGCATAAAAAGTCATAAAAACGACATAGTATAGTAAGGCATGAAAATTCATAAAAACGTCATAGTATAGTAAGGCATAAAAAGTCATAAAAAAGTCATAGTATAGTAAGGCATAAAAAGTCATAAAAAAGTCATAGTATAGT
>NW_019508718.1:0-2258 GCF_002814215.2 Seriola lalandi dorsalis
AAGCATAAAAAGTCCGAAAAAAAGTCATAGTATAGTAAGGCATAAAAAGTCAAAAAAGAGTCATAGTGTAGTAAGGCATAAAAAGTCAAAATAAAAAAAGTCATATTATAGTAAGGCATAAAAAGTCAAAATAAAAAAGTCATAGTACAGTGAGGCATAAAAAGTAAAAGAAAATTCATGGTACAGTAAGGCATAAAATTTGAAAAAAGTCATAGTATAGTAAGGCAAGAAAAGTAAAAAAAAAGTCATAGTATAGTAAGGAATAAAAAGTCCGAAAAAAAGTCATAGTATAGTAAGGCATAAAAAGTCTGAAAAAAAGTCATATTATAGTAAGGCATAAAAAGTCAGAAAAAAAATCATAGTATAGTATGGCATAAAAAGTAAAAAAAAAGTCATAGTATAGTAAGGCATAAAATTTGAAAAAAGTCATAGTATAGTAAGGCAAAAAAAGTAAAAAAAAAAAAAGTCATAGTATAGTAAGACATAAAAGGTACAAAAAACAGTAATAGTATAGTAAGGCATAAAAAGTCCGAAAAAAAAGCCATAGTATAGTAAGGCATAAAAAGTAAAAAAAAAAAAAAAGTCATAGTAAAGTAAGGCATAAAAAGTAAAAAAAAAGTCATAGTATAATAAGGCATTAAATTTGAAAAAAGTCATTGTATAGTAAGGAAAAAAAGTAAAAAAAAAAAAAGTCATAGTATAGTAAGGCATAAAAAGTACAAAAAAATGTAATAGTATAGTAAGGCATAAAAAGTCCGAAAAAAAGTCATAGTATAGTAAGGCATAAAAAGTAAAAAAAAGGCATAGTATAGTAAGGCATAAAAAGTAAAAAAATAAGTCATAGTACAGTAAGGCATAAATAGTAAAAAAAAAGTCATAGTATAGTAAGGCATAAAAAGTCAGAAAAAAAATCATAGTATAGTATGGCATAAAAAGTAAAAAAAAAAGGTCATAGTATAGTAAGGCATAAAAAGTCATAGTATAGTAAGGCATAAAAAGTAAAAAAAAAGTCATAGTACAGTAAGGCATAAAAAGTAAAAAAAAAGTCATAGTATAGTATGGCATAAAAAGTAAAAAAAAAAAGTCATAGTATAGTAAGGCATAAAATTTGAAAAAGGTCATAGTATAGTAAGGCATAAATAGTAAAAAAAAAGTCATAGTATAGTATGGCATAAAAAGTAAAAAATAAGTCATAGTACATTAAGGCATAAAAAGTAAAAAAAAAAGTCATAGTATAGTAAGGCATAAAAAGTCAGAAAAAAAATCATAGTATAGTATGGCATAAAAAGTAAAAAAAAAAGGTCATACTATAGTAAGGCATAAAAAGTTTAAAAAAAAGTCATAGTATAGTAAGGCATAAAAAGTCATAGTATAGTAAGCCATAAAAAGTCCGAAAAAAAGTCATAGTATAGTATGGCATAAAAAGTAAAAATAAAAAAGTCATAGTAAAGTAAGGCATAAAAATTAAAAAAAAGTCATAGTATAGTAAGGAGTAAAATTTGAAAAAAGTCATAGTATAGTAAGGCAAAAAAAGTAAAAAAAAAAAAGTCATAGTTTAGTAAGGCATAAAAAGTCCGAAAAAAAGTCATAGTATAGCAAGGCATAAAAAGTACAAAAAAAATTAATAGTATAGTAAGGCATAAAAATACCGAAAAAAAGTCATAGTATAGTAAGGCATAAAAAGTAAAAAAAAAGGTCATAGTATAGTAAGGCATAAAAAGTCATAGTATAGTAAGGCATAAAAAGTAAAAAAAAAAGTCATAGTAAAGTAAGGCATAAAAGGAAAAAAAAAGTCATAGTACAGTAAGGCATAAAAAGTAAAAAAAAAGTCATAGTATAGTAAGGCATAAAAAGTCAGATAAAAATCATGATATAGTATGGCATAAAAAGTAAAAAAAAAAATTCATAGTAAAGATAAGGCATAAAAAGTAAAAAAAAAGTCATAGTATAGAAAGGCATAAAATTTGAAAAAAGTCATAGTATAGTAAGGCAAAAAAAGTAAAAACAAAAGTCATAGTATAGTAAGGCATAAAAAGTAAAAAATAAGTCATAGTACAGTAAGGCATAAATAGTAAAAAAAAAAAGTCATAGTATAGTAAGGCATAAAAAGAAAAAAAAGTCATAGTATAGTAAGGCATAAAAAGTCAAAAAAAAAGTCATAGTATAGTAAAGCATAAAAAGTCCGAAAAAAAGTCATAGTATAGTAAGGCATAAAAAGTCAAAAAAGAGTCATAGTGTAGTAAGGCATAAAAAGTCAA
>NW_019508719.1:0-660 GCF_002814215.2 Seriola lalandi dorsalis
CTTACTATACTATGACATTTTCTATGACATTTTATGCCTTATTATACTATGACATTTTTTATGACATTTTATGACTTTCCATAATATGACATTTAAGCCTTACTATAACTATGTCGTTTTTATGTCTTACTATACTATGACATTTTTATTCAATTTTATGCCTTACTATACTATGACATTTTTTATGACATTTTATGCCTTACTATAACTATGTCGTTTTTATGCCTTACTATACTATGACATTTTTGATGACATTTTATGCCTTACTATACTATGACAATTTTTATGACATTTTATGCCTTACTATACTATGGCAATTTTTATGACATTTTATGCCTTACTATACTATGACATTTTATGCCTTACTATAACTATGTCGTTTTTATGCCTTACTATACTATGACATTTTTATTAAATTTTATGCCTTACTATACTATGACAATTTTTATGACATTTTATGCCTTACTATACTATGACATTTTATGCCTTACTATAACTATGTCGTTTTTATGCCTTACTATACTATGACATTTTTATTAAATTTTATGCCTTACTATAATATGACTTTTTTTTTTACATTTTGTGCATTACTATACTATGACATTTTTATTAAATTTTATGCCTTACTATAATATGACTTTTTTTTTTTTACATTTTGTG
>NW_019508720.1:0-596 GCF_002814215.2 Seriola lalandi dorsalis
GTGTGTGTGTGTGTGTGTGTGTGTGTTAGTCGCTCAGGTATGTGTGGATGTAGATCTGTTGTTGGATCCAGGGGGTGAAGTGCGTCACGTTGCTGTAAACTCCGGGTCCGAGAACTTTACTGAAGCACACGCTGCCCCACGACGTCAGGCCGAACAACGTCCAGCGACCGCCGTCCTCCTCACACACCAGCGGGCCGCCGCTGTCGCCCTGAACACACACACACACACACACACACACACACACACACACACGGTCAGAAACCAGTAAGAATCATAATTCAGTTGTACAAGTTTTGCTGCAAAGCTTTTTGTTGTTGTTGTTGTTGTTTTTTGTTAAAAAAAAAGAACAAAACTCAACAGATTTACTTATAATATATGAATGAACCCGACCAGATGTTGGTGCAGATGTTACCATGCAGGAGTCAACGGTTCCAGCGTCGTAACCGGCGCAAAGCATCCTGGGAGTGATGGTCTTCATGTCGAAGTACGACTGACACTGAGACAGAGAGATGATCCGAACCTCCCCCTCCTGCAGCTTGAAGGGCACTGCACACACACACACACACACACACACACACACACACACACACACACAC
>NW_019508721.1:0-719 GCF_002814215.2 Seriola lalandi dorsalis
CTTCAAGCTTCCTCTTATCTGAGGCGTAGCTTGGCCCTGCGGCATAGAGAGTTGTCCTGTGTGGCCAAAAATGGGGTATAATGAGACGAATGCTTCGTCCTCAGCCAAACTCTCTCACTGCGATACCAGCTTCATCTCTCCTCCACCAACCCTTTTTATCTCTATGTGGGAAGGACTGTTTATGTGCACCATCAAAATAAGATCTGGTCCAAAAGGTCACGCTTGTTTTTTTTTTGTTTTTTTTTTTTGCTGTGCTGTCATTACAGCCTCTCTCTCTCTCTCTCTCTCTCTCTCTCTCTCTCGCTCTCTTGCTCTATCTCATTTCGAGATGCTGAAGACAGTACCATGGAGATTGTTCAACCCAAACGAGGCAGCCTTAATTAGCTGCAGTGTGGGAGCAATTCTAGGCAGCAGGTTGATCTCCTCCCACTTAGCCCACAGCTAGTCACCCTCACCCATTCCTGATAGGTATTCTTTCTCGTCTTTGGTTCCATCGGCCAGTGAGCCGACGCCGCCTTCACTTTGTCCACTTGAATGAGGTGCTTCCAGTTAAACTGTCACACAGTTTTTGTACAGTCACAATTAGATGCCTGCATATTGCGACCACCCCTTTGCTCGGTTCACTCTGCTGTTAACGTGCTTTGTGTCTCCAGGGCTGCAGAACAATTAGGAGTTAACACACCTGGGCCTGGTGTGCTTCATGCATATAAGCCAGAGCA
>NW_019508722.1:0-508 GCF_002814215.2 Seriola lalandi dorsalis
CATGAAGGACATTGTCTTAAAATCTACATGTTACATTTCAAACATTCTATGGGATAGAAGTTTGGGGTTAAACTATTGCATAGGAACATCTCATGAGTTACAGAACAGCTAGATATTTAATTTTACTTTCTTCCTCAGATCTGTGTCTGTGCAGAGAGTTCTGCTGGTCACTACCCAGGATCGGAATGTGGGTTGTAGCTTATGACTCTTATCTAGAGAGGGGCAGAGGAAGAGAGGTTGGTGTGTGTGTGTGTGTGTGTATGTGTTCATGCATGGCACAGAGAGGCCAGGATTCACACCTTAGTGATAATCAGTCCTTTTGTTGTTACTTGTCCTATATAAGAAACAATCAAACATCATTAGACAGAGTGGTTGATCCTCTGGAGCTGACCCTTTGACCCTTGGTCTCGTTGTGTTTCTCTCTGGCATGCCAACAGCATGGACTGTTTGTGAGAGAAGGGTCCTTTGTCTCTGTTTCCTATCAATTTGATAGTTTGATGGTGGGAAG
>NW_019508723.1:0-908 GCF_002814215.2 Seriola lalandi dorsalis
CAGAAATGTTTTATTCAGTCTCATGTACAACATAGAAAATATCTGCCTGCATGTCTGATGTTGAATTTGAATACATTTGACACTGCAATCTGAGTGACTTAGGTTTAAATGAGATTAGTTTTGTGATGGCATGCAGTTACATTTAATAGCTGTTGGTTTAACTCACTGGAAAATAAGTGTCATTTCACAATTGATTTACATGCCAGCCACACGCCATGTTTTCATTTTGCCTTCGGGGAGGGCCAGTTATGGCTCACTTGCAATGCAAATATAGCTGGGCTCATCCTGGGCTTTAGCTGCTGAGTTCATGTGCTTTTGTCAAGCTTTTGCTGTGTTGTGCATGTGCCAACACAGGCCTAGATTAACATTTTGGGATGGTGGAAATTCCCACTTGTGCATTTTCCGGTCTGGCTTTACGCACACGTCTGCCAGAAAAGCCCACTTGCACAGAATCACATAAGAGTCCAAAAACTGGAAACTCTCGGCAGTGATACAGAGCTGCAGAGGGACCATCTGGTATTCAGAGGCTTCCCCTTGATATTTTAAATTAGCAAGTTTTAGTTACATTACCATACCACAGTGTACTCATGCGGCCTGTGACTGTGGTGTGTCCTCACATTCACGCTTCATGTTTGAGTCATGTTGGCCCTTGCTAACACACAAATATATCATTGGCAACCACACACACACACACGCACACACGCACACACACACAGACACACGCACGCACGCACACACACACAGACACACACACACACACACACACACACACACAGACACAGAGTGGCTCACCCACAGCCACAGGATGTTGTCCATCCCAGTCAGTGATGATTTCCTGGAAGCCTGAGCGGCTGTGCAGCATCTGTGCAGTGTAACAGGACTTTATAGGACATCGGGGAGAGGGAGAG
>NW_019508724.1:0-469 GCF_002814215.2 Seriola lalandi dorsalis
CATCCTCATCCTCATCCTCATCATCATCATCATCAGCATCAGGCTATTGACAGACAAACAGCAGCTGCCACTGAATGTCCTTTCACCTGTTTTTATTGGTTGATGTAATATTCCTATTCCTACATTTTCTCGCCATATTATGACTTTTTTTCCTTAATCAGGCTCTAATACTCCGTCGTACTGTAAAGGTCTCTGTCTATGTGTTCTTTGATTATAAAGCAGGTCTAGGTTCAATATTAATACTGTGAAAGTATCAAAGCCTCAGTCCACAGCCTGTATTCAGAAACTGAGCCTTAAAACCAGCCGTCAGGACTTCTGGAACTTTGTGATGTCACAACAAAGCACAGAAGAGAGGCTCAGAGCCTTCTCTCTTCTGATTGGCTCACCGACCTGTTGTTACTAGAGCTCCAGAGAGAAGCCTGAGAGAGGAGATGTAAAACTACACTGAGATGGTTTTTGTTTCTTAAAA
>NW_019508725.1:0-495 GCF_002814215.2 Seriola lalandi dorsalis
ATTGAAATCTCATTTTAGAGTTTAAATGCTGTGCAAAATTTCAAATTTTAGAAAATGTTGCAGCATTCGTTGTCTTTTTGTCAGCATCTTCTTTGCGTAAAATGCACCTGCTGTTATAAAAATACCTCAAACGTGACCCCATTATCCTCGGTGGTAGTACCGGCAATGCTGCTCGGGGTCCCTGTGCTGAAAACCAAGGAACACACATGACATCATCTCAAGCACAATCATGTGTCACAGTGTCAGGCTGAGCTGAAGTTCAGAAATTCAATGATTAGAAATCCAGTCAAAGGAGAAATCCTTTCATCAGATCGTGTGTCTGTGTGTGTGTGTGTGTGTGTGTGTGTGTGTGTGTGTGTGTGTGTGTGTGTGTGTGTGTACAGCGATCTATGTTGCTACTAAACCTACCCTCCAGGTGAAACGATGTCTCTGAAAAATATTTTTTCTTCTTATCTGATAGGAAATAAATCACATTAATATTTTACCCGATGCCTC
>NW_019508726.1:0-924 GCF_002814215.2 Seriola lalandi dorsalis
AAAAGTCATAAAAAAGTCATAGGATAGTAAGGCATAAAAAGTCATATTATAGTATGGCATAAAAAGTCATAAAAAAGACATAGTATAGTAAGGCATAAAAAGTCATAAAAACGTCATAGTATAGTATGGCATAAAAAGTGATAAAAACATCATAGTATAGTATGGCATAAAAAGTCATAAAAACGACATAGTATAGTAAGGCCTAAAAAGTCATAAAAAAGTCATAGGATAGTAAGGCATAAAAAGTCATATTATAGTATGGCATAAAAAGTCATAAAAACGACATAGTATAGTTAGGCCTAAAAAGTCATAAAAACGTCATAGGATATTATGACATAAAAAGTCATAGTATAGTATGGCATAAAAAGTCATAAAAACGTCATAGTATAGTATGGCATAAAAAGTGATAAAAACGTCATAGGATAGTAAGGCATAGAAAGTCATATTATAGTATGGCATAAAAATTCATAAAAACGACATAGTATAGTTAGGCCTAAAAAATCATAAAAAGTCATAGTATAGTATGGCATAAAAAGTCATATTATAGTATGGCATAGAAATTCATAAAAACGACATAGTATAGTTAGGCCTAAAAAGTCATAAAAAGTCATAGTATAGTATGGCATAAAAAGTCATATTATAGTATGGCATAAAAAGTCATAAAAAGTCATATTATAGTATGGCATAAAAAGTGATAAAAACGTCATAGTATAGTAAGGCCTAAAAAGTCATAAAAAAGTCATAGGATAGTAAGGCATAAAAAGTCATATTATAGTATGGCATAAAAAGTCATAAAAACGACATAGTATAGTAAGGCATAAAAATTCATAAAAACGACATAGTATAGTTAGGCCTAAAAAATCATAAAAAGTCATAGTATAGTATGGCATAAAAAGTCATAAAAACGACATAGTATAGTAAGGC
>NW_019508727.1:0-1081 GCF_002814215.2 Seriola lalandi dorsalis
TAAAATGCTATGTTGTTTTTTTGACATTTTATGCCATACTATACTATGACGTTTTTTGACATTTTATGCCATAATACACTATGACATTTTTTTGCATTTTTATGCATTACAATACTATCTTGTTTTACACCTTGCCATACTCTCACCTTTTTATGACTTTTTATGACTTAAAATGCTATGTTGTTTTTTTGACATTTTATGCCATACTATACTATGATGTTTTTTGGCATTTTTATGCCTCATAATACTATGTTGTTTTATACCTTGCCATACTATCACCTTTTTATGACTTAAAATGCTATGTTGTTTTTTTGGACATTTTATGCCATACTATACTATGACGTTTTTTTTTAAATTTTGTGCCATAATACACTGAGACATTTTTTGGCATTTTTATGCCTTACAATACCATGTTGTTTTATACCTTGCCATACTCTCACCTTTTTATGGCCTTTTATGACTTAAAATGCTATGTTGTTTTTTTGACATTTTATGCCATACTATACTAGGACGTTTTTTGACGATTTATGCCATAATACACTGTGACATTTTTTGGCATTTTTATGCCTTACAATACCATGTTGTTTTATACCTTGCCATACTATCACATTTTTATGGCCTTTTATGACTTAAAATGCTGTTATTTTTTTTGACATTTTATGCCACACTATACTATGACGTTTTTTGACATTTTATGCAATCCTATACTATAACTTTTTTTTGCATTTTTATGCATTACAATACTATCTTGTTTTACACCTTGCCATACTCTCACCTTTTTATGACTTTTTATGACTTAAAATGCTATGTTGTTTTGTTGACATTTTATGCCATACTATACTATGACGTTTTTTGACATTTTATGCCATACTATACTATGACGTTTTTTGACATTTTATGCCATACTATACTGTGATGTTTTTTGGCATTTTTATGCCTCATAATACTATGTTGTTTTATACCTTGCCATACTATCACCTTTTTATGACTTTTTATGACTTAAAATGCTATGTTGTTTTTTTGACATTTTATGCCATACTATACTATGACTTTTTTTGACATTTTATGCCATAATACACTA
>NW_019508728.1:0-735 GCF_002814215.2 Seriola lalandi dorsalis
AGTAAGTCATAAAAACGTCATAGTTTGGTAAGGCATAAAATGTCATAAAAATGTCATAGTATAGTAAGGCATAAAGTGGCATAAAAACGTCATAGTTTGGTAAGGCATAAAATGTCATAAAAACATCATAGTTTGGTAAGGCATAAAATGTCATAGTATACTAAGGCATAAAAACGTCATAGTTTGGTAAGGCATAAAATGTCATAAAAACATCATAGTTTGGTAAGGCATAAAATGTCATAGTATACTAAGGCATAAAAACGTCATAGTTTGGTAAGGCATAAAATGTCATAAAAACATCATAGTTTGGTAAGGCATAAAATGTCATAGTATAACAAGGCATAAAAATGTCATAAAAACATCATATTTTGGTAAGGCGTAAAATGTCATAAAAATGTCATAGTATACTAAGGCATAAAAACTTCATAGTTTGGTAAGGCATAAAATGTCATAAAAACGCCATAGTATAGCAAGGCATAAAATGTCATAAAAACGCCATAGAATATTAACGCATATAACGTCATAAAAACGTCATAGAATATTAAGGCATAAAATGTCTTAAAAACGTCATAGAATATTAAGGCATAAAATGTCATAAAAACATCATAGTATAGTAAGGCATAAAATGTCATAAAAACATCATAGTATAGTAAGGCATAAAATGTCATAGTATAGTAAGTAATAAAAACGTCATAGTTTGGTAAGGCATAAAATGTCATAAAAATGTCATAGTAT
>NW_019508729.1:0-430 GCF_002814215.2 Seriola lalandi dorsalis
TCCATTTTTTTTTCATCCCATGGGCAGTGGGAGGGTTTTGGTTGTCAAGGGGAAGCAGAGATAGGGGGACAAGAGAGAAGGCGGTGGGCGGGGGGGAAGTGTGTGTGTGAGTGTGTGTGTGTGGTGGAGGGGGGGTGTCTCAGAATGCTTTTGGAAATAATTAAACTCCCATCAAATAATGGTGGCAACATTTTTTTTTTTGCTGTTTTGGATGTCCTTGAAAACCAAGACACTGTAGCAGTCACACATATTATTTTGTTAGTTTTTACCAGTTACTCTCTCCGCACTAAATACAGATGCATGCCCCCCCCCCCTTTTTTTTTTTTTTTTAAATCTCCTGTTGTGGCGCACATCCATTTTTTTTTTCTCCCGAAATGGCATGATTTACAAATTGTGCATAGCCTGGATAAGAGAGGGCTATTTTAGTTAA
>NW_019508730.1:0-1068 GCF_002814215.2 Seriola lalandi dorsalis
CTATACTATGACTTTTTTATGACTTTTTATGCCATACTATACTATGACTTTTTTATGACTTTTAATGCCATACTATACTATGACTTTTTTTATGACTTTTTATGTCATATTATACTATGACTTTTCTCTGACGTTTTATGCCATACTATACTATGACTTTTTTTATGACTTTTTATGTCATACTATACTATTACTTTTTTATGACTTTTTATGCCATACTATACTATGACTTTTTTTATGACTTTTTATGCCATACTATACTAAGACTTTTTATGCCATACTATACTAGGACTTTTTTATGACTTTTCATGCCATACTATAGTAAGACTTTTTTTATGACTTTTTATGCCATACTATACTAAGTCTTTTTATGCCATACTATACTAGGACTTTTTTATGACTTTTCATGCCATACTATAGTAAGACTTTTTCATGACTTTTTATGCCATACTATACTATGACTTTTTTATGCCATACTATACTATGACTTTTCATGCCATATTATACTATGACTTTTTCATGACTTTTTATGCCATACTATACTATGACTTTTTTTATGACTTTTTATGCCATACTATACTAAGACTTTTTATGCCATACTATACTAGGACTTTTTTATGACTTTTTATGCCATACTATACTAAGACTTTTTATGCCATACTATACTAGGACTTTTTTATGACTTTTTATGCCATACTATAGTAAGACTTTTTCGTGACTTTTTATGCCATACTATACTATGACTTTCTTATGCCATACTATACTAGGACGTTTTTCTGATATTTTATGCCATACTATACTATGACTTTTTTCATGACTTTTTATGCCATACTATACTATGACTTTTCATGCCATATTATACTATGACTTTTTCATGACTTTTTATACCATACTATACTGACTTTTCATGCCATATTATACTATGATTTTTCTCTGACTTTTTATGCCATACTATACTATGACTTTTTTATGACTTTTTATGCCATACTATACTTTGACTTTTTCATGACTTTTTATGCCATACTATACTATGACTTTTTCATGACTTTTTATGCCATACTATACTAT
>NW_019508731.1:0-1037 GCF_002814215.2 Seriola lalandi dorsalis
CCTTATCATACTATGATGTTTTTATTACCATTTATAACTTAAAATACTATTATGTTTTTTTGACATTTTACGCCATAGTATACTATGACGTTTTTTAATAAATTCATGCATTATTAAACTGTAAGGTTTTTTGGCATTTTTATGCCTTACTACACTATGTGAGTTGATTCCTTATCATACTATGATTTTTTTATGACCGTTTATGCCTTAAAATACTATGATGTTTTTTCGACATTTTTTGCCATACTATACTATGACGTTTTTTGACATTTTTATGCCATATTGTACTTTGATGTTTTTTGGCATTTTTATGGCTTACTATACTATGGTTATTTATTCCTTATCATGCTATGATGTTTCTATGACCGTTTGTGCCTTAAAATACTATGACGTTTTTTTGACATTTTTTGCCATACTATACTATTACGTTTTTTGACGTTTTTATGCCATATTGTACTGTGATGTTTTTTGGCATTTTTATGGCTTACTATACTATGGCTATTTATTCCTTATCATACTATGATGTTTTTATGACCGTTTATGCCTTAAAATACTATGATGTTTTTTTGACATTTTTTGCCATAGTATACTATGACGTTTTTTAATTAATTCATGCATTATTAAACTGTAAGGTTTTTTGGCATTTTTATGCCTTACTACACTATGTGAGTTGATTCCTTATCATACTATGATGTTTTTATGACATTTTATGCCTTAAAAGACTATGATGTTTTTTCGACATTTTTTGCCATACTATACTATGACGTTTTTTGACATTTTTATGCCATATTGTACTGTGATGTTTTTTGGCATTTTTATGCCTTACTACACTATGTGAGTTGATTCCTTATCATACTATGATGTTTTTATGACCGTTTATGCCTTAAAATACTATTATGTTTTTTTGACATTTTACGCCATAGTATACCATGACGTTTTTTAATAAATTCATGCATTATTGAACTGTAAGGTTTTTTGGCATTTTTATGGCTTACAATACTATTTGAGTTCATTCCTTATCATACTATGATGTTTTT
>NW_019508732.1:0-1846 GCF_002814215.2 Seriola lalandi dorsalis
TTTTTTTTTCATGTTTTCTCGGACGGATTTAATGGTGACGGAAGCGGGAAATGGCTCATTAATGACGGAAATGGATCACGGACATAAAATAAGTCAAGATGTAGCGGAGAAAGAGGTGAATGAGTGGGAAGTAGTCGAAACAAAAGAACAGAGAGTCAGAAGGAAGAGTTTGAAAAAAAAAAGTAGAGAAGAGAGCACGGGAACAGCTGATTCAGCGATGACGGCGCTGGCGAGAGGAGAGAGAGAGGAGAGAGAGCGGCGAGCAGCACTGACAGCTGCAACGGGCAGAGGACGGAGGAGCGAGACCGGAGGAGCTGTGAGGGAGAGCGGAGATGGAGATCGGATCAGGCCGGGACTCCATGGAGCTCCGAGAGCGACGGCGGAGAGGGAGAGAGCAGAGGTGGGAGAGAGAGAGAAAGCAGCAGCGGCGGGGGAGCGAGAGGCGAGCGGCGGGGCTGAGAAGGAGAAAGGGAAAGCGGAAGGAACAGCGGGAGAAAAACAGCAGCAGCACCAGCATCAACAACAGAGAGAATATGCGAGGCAAGTGACGGGAGTCAAATATGATCGGGAATTAACCGTGAGTCTCGAGGTCACCGGGCAGGACGAGGTCCCGGTGCTGGAGCTAATGAGATGCATCAGGGCTTTGTGTGGTGGACTGATAGCCTGCAGAGCGTCCGGTGCCAGAAGCTTTGAAATCACAATGTCACATGTGAAGGGGAAGGAACGACTACTTGATGGCTTCAAAATAGGTAATTGTAGCATTTTTGTAAAGGATCTATGTAACGATGAATTAATGGTTTCTTTCTTAAACTTACCGGCTTATGTAACAGATGAGGAAATATTACAAAAGCTAGAGGGATGGGGAGTTTCGGCAGCTTCCTCCATTAGGAGGAGAATGTGGCCAGGGACACAAGTAGCAGATGGTACCCGTTTCCTAAAAGTCAAGTTTACAGATAAAGTACAGTCACTGCCATACTCTGCGAGATTTGAAACTGCCATGGGTCCTGAATACTTCAGGGTTATACATGATAGGCAAACTAAAGTCTGCAGGATGTGCCTTCAACCAGGGCACATCCTGCGAGAGTGCCCGGAGTTCTCATGCCACAAGTGCGGAGTTCAGGGACATTATGCTAGGGAGTGCAGCAACAGGCAGAGGAGAAATAAAAAGTGTGAGGTGTGCTACAACATTATGGAGGAATGTAATTGTAACTACAGCGATTCAGAAGCAGTAGCAGAGTCTGGATCGGAGGCTTTATATAGTGAGGAGGAGGATATGAGTAATGAGGAAGAGGAGGGGGAGGCCGGAGTGAGGGGCTGTGGCACCGCAAAACAGGCTGGCAGTGAGGATCCCGTCTCACGGAGAGTCCTGGGCTCTCAAACAGCGGTGCAGAGCCGGAGTGTGAGGTTGGGTTCGAGCAAGAACGGACTCAGTCTTGACACCGGCCTGTACGCGAAAGAAAGGGGCAGGGGCGGCGACGGGCTCAAAGAGGGACCGGAGCCGCCTTTAGCCCCGGAAGAGATGGAAGTAGAGGAGACCCAGAGCGATCTGCAGCCGGCGGCAGCCGCATGCTGCGATCTACCGGCCTCAGCGATATCCTCTATACTCCCCCCACAAAGAAAATCTGATAGTGACTCCGAAATGGACTTAGCTACAATTAAAAACATCAGAAAGCAGCACACCTTCAATAAAAACACAGTTAATAAAAAGAGAAAGAAAGACAAAAAAGGAAAAGAATAATGATTAAGATAGAGAGTTAACACCACTTTTCTTTTTCACAATGCTGTTGCTGCACTCCCTCAATGCAAACGGACTGCGCACTTGTGGCAAGATGACTGCCATTCTAGA
>NW_019508733.1:0-456 GCF_002814215.2 Seriola lalandi dorsalis
AGCATTATTTGTAACAGAACACCAAATTCTTAGGTGAGCAAAAGTATTGGAACAGAACAGATAGACTTAAAATAGATTAAAGTGAATAAGACTTAATATTTAGTTGCAATAACTGCATGAAGCCTGTGACCCACTGACATCACCAAACTGTTGATTCTTCTTCTGTGATGCTTTTCCAGACTTTCACCGCAGCCTCTTTCAGATGTTGTTTGTTTTGGGGGGTTTCTCCCTTCAGTCTCTTCTTTAGCAGGTAAAATGCTCTGTAGGGTTTAAGTCTGGAGATTGACTTGGCCAGTCTAAAACCTTCCACTTCTTGCCCCTGATGAACTCCTTTGTTGTGTGTTTTGGGTCATTATCTTGCTGCATGATGAAGGATCTCCCGATCAGTTTGGTTGCATCTTTCTTTAAATTGGCAGACAAAATGTTTCTGTAGACTTCTGAGTTCATTTTGCTGCT
>NW_019508734.1:0-2990 GCF_002814215.2 Seriola lalandi dorsalis
GCATGCTGGTATTCATGAAACCCAGGACAAATTACTTGTATGATAGTGCTGTTAGCTGGAAGGTCAGATTTCCTGAGGCCAGCTTCTTTAACCTTGAATTGGAAATGGAGATTAAGGAGATCACTTCGTTTTTGAGGATGATTGAAACAAAGTACACGGAGAGGCCATCACTGCTTATGCTTCCTTGGATAATATTCGCCTTGGTTGCCACAGGTTACCAGATTTTTTTTGTTGTTTTTGTCCATCTTGCCCACTTAATCAGTAGCTATAGCAACACCAGCCAAAAAGGAAAAAAAAAGAGGTAGGATGGCAACACGACCGATAATGACTCAACACTGGGTTTAATAAGTGAGACTGAAGCTGTAGTGTGAGAGAAAATGCTGTTTAACTTTACAGCCTAGACAGAGTGATGAAGAGGATATCAGGATCTTAAGACTTAAACATAAGATTTAGCTCCTGCAGCTCGTATTTCTGTTCCCCCACTGACGCATGCTGCTGGAGAAGTCAGGCCTGTCTGACCTTTACATAACATTGGAGCAGACATGACACCAAAATGGCTTGTGCAAGTTTTAAGTGTTGTTAACTGAATAAACATCCTCCTGGGGCAGAGATAAATTTGCTGATGTGAAAGTAAAAAAAAAAATAAAAGCTTGTTTTGTACATATACCTGATGAATCACATATAGAAAAGACAGACATTTTTTGAAACTGTCTTTCTGAAAATGTATCTGACCTGTATAAAATTCAGTGCAATGTAAACTGTAACTGTGACAAAAAATGCAAAAAAAAAACAGGATGCATAATGAGCTGCTTTGCTTGAGTAAAAAAGACTTTTATTGTAACCACCCCAGACATGAACGAAGTACAGTCAGTCTGTTATTGCTCCTAAAACACTATCCATCTCACAGCTCCACCACCCTCTCACTCAGCTATTTAACTTTGGAGATGGCTTGATTAAGTGTCACAAACTATGGTTTACAAAGGAAAAGATGCACAGTGCTCCATTCAGTCTTTTAATGTGCCTGTTTCTGCGGCAGTGCAGATCAGTTCCGCCTTGCTTTCAAACATTTGTACAGATTTCACTAAGAGTAAACTTTGACTAACTCCCCGAGTCTGTGTTAGACCGCAAAACCCCACAAAAATCATCATCTTACCCTTGACAAATCAATGCCAACCATCACAGTTCTAATTGTTAATAAGCATTCGCTGGCATGCATCACTTTTTTGTGCATGTGTGCTCCAGCAAAACTGAAGCCAGTTAGTACAGTCGATACAGAACAATCCTGTGGCTGAATTGGTTGTAATATTTAATTACACACAAACAGATCAGATGGGCAGACTGGTGGAGGGGTGGGGGTGAAGAGAGAGAGAGCGTAGATTGGGACCAGGGAGTGTGTAGTTTAAGTGGAAACAGATTTGTCTGACCAGGGATTGGATATAATAACCCCTTGCTGTGTTCTCTGGTGAAATCTGTTGGAGTCATACGGACTTGGCTGGATGGAGCCATGGAGAGATAGAAAGCGTTTGAGGGAAAGATGGAGCTTCAATCCCACATATCCTCTCTGATTGGGATCTATGTAGCCATGTTGGCCAGAGCCAGATCTCTGCAGCGGAAGTACAGTTTTTGTGTGTAGAATTGCTCCTGTGTATGCATGTATGTGTGCCAAAGGAGGGCCTGTGATCGTTTCCCTTAGCCGACATTGAAAAAAAAAAAAGGACACAGCTTCTTTTGGATGTTCCTCAGCCAAACTAGGAAAGTGATGATTTTTTTTTTCTTTTTCCTTTCAAGTCTAAACTGTTGTTTTTGTAAACGGGCTGAAAGAGGGAGCTTTTTGTGATGCTGTCAGTAACCCCTTTGTCCAGTGGAGTCAGAGCAGCAGTGTGTGGAGGCTGAAAAGCTGAGATATATTGCACTGGAAAAGCAAACACACTTGTCTGAAGATACTCTGTTTTATGCACGACTCCCTCCTCCTCTGTTTTTTCAGGAATATATACACCCAATGAAATCTATTTACATATACATAATATATGATGACATTAAAATCTCATAATCAAGATGGACATGAAGGAAGAGATGGAAATATTGCATTTTTCTATTCACCATTTTAACCATTTATCTTACTGTCACTGGACATACACAACAAAACAGCAACCAAAAACACTTCACACGTCTTGAAAATTCATTGGTACACTATCTCTTGTACACATACACAAACAAACACACACACAGATAGTGCAGACAAAGATAGGAAGATGATTTCACTTTAGACTTGCATGACTACTAAGGTTGTGAGTGTACATAGGGTGGAGTAAGCAAACACTGACACCAGACAGAGATACTCTGTTAAGGACTTCCATTCCTGCTTCTTTACTGGTGATTACCTCCCAGTTCAGTTTTAGGGCCAAAAATCCTTTAAAGTAGGAATAACTGCAGTCATTCATACCTGCTCCTTACAATCAGGAGCTGCCTCACAGACCATCTTCAACAAGTTGAGCAATAGTTTACAGCTTGCATGATGTTTGAGGCAGTTTCTCCAACACCCCAAACAGCCGGCCAATTTTCCAGAGGGAGAAGGGAGAAGTTGGATAGAGAGGGAAAGAGAGTGAAAAAGAAAAAGAAGGAGAATGGAAAAGTAACAGCAGATTTTATGAAAAGCTTGTTGGTGAGTGTGCCAGTTTCAGTCGGCATAGTGCCCTTCCTGACAGGTTAACTGAGGTGTGTGTGTGTGTGTGTGTGTGTGTGTGTGTGTGTGTGTGTGTGTGTGTGTGTGTACGTACGTACGTACGTACGTACGTACGTATACATGTACGTGTACTATGTTCTTCAGTCACAAGTACGCGACCACAGCCTTTGACATTTCTTCTGTTTTCTTTTTTTCCTTTTGCTTTGATGTTGTGCTGTGTCTCATCTCCATCTCTATTCTGTGCCACTGATGGTATCTGTGCTGAAAAGGACTGCAGTGTGCGTATGTGCACGCTTGTGTGTGTGTT
>NW_019508735.1:0-1294 GCF_002814215.2 Seriola lalandi dorsalis
CTTGATGCTCTCTGCTCTTTCACCTGTCCACCTGGAGCCAGCAGGTGGTGGGCGGGGCTAAAGGCCTGATCCAACCAGGAAGTGAGAGGAGATGAGTTTAATGTGTGAAAACATGTTGAAATATATTATTGATTCTGTATTGGCCGGAGCCAGTCACAGCTCCTGTTGCTGCTCTGTGGTTTGGACTTTTAATTGTATTTCTGTGTGGCAGACGCCGACTCGTCTGTCAGTTAAGTATCAGTGTTAAAGTGTGAGAGGGAATGTGACACACTCCAGGCTCCAGATAAACAAGGTAGTAAACAACAACAACAAAACAACAACAACAGTCTGTCTGAGGTCTCTGCACATATGGTGTCAACAGACACCTGCCAACCAATCACAAGCAAGTATATACAAGTACAACAACATACATGTATATACAGTAACTCCCTGGGATTGGATGGATTGTGTCTCTACAGACCTGGGTCAGCGTCGTGTCGACTTACCGACGAAGGTGAAGCGATCGATGTGCGGGCGAGCGCAGCAGATCTTCCCCAGACTCTCACTGATCTTCCCCCACAGCTTGACTGAACAGAGAGGGACGCAGAGAGAGGAAGAGGAGGCAGGGTTCATCATCATCATCCGCATCATCATCATCATCATCATCATCATCATCATCACCATCAACATCATCATCATCATCATCAGCAGCATCATCATCATCATCATCAGCATCATCATCATCATCATCATCACCATCATCATCATCAGCATCATCATCATCATCAGCATCATCAACATCATCATCATCACCATCATCATCATCATCATCAGCATCATCAGCATCATCACCATCATCATCATCAGCATCATCATCATCATCATCACCATCATCATCATCATCATCAGCATCATCAGCATCATCCTCATCATCAGCATCACCATCATCATCCTCATCATCATCATCATCATCAGCATCATCATCATCATCATCATCATCATCATCATCATCATCATCATCATCATCATCAGCATCATCATCATCATCATCATCACCATCATCATCATCATCATCATCATCATCATCATCATCTTCACCATCAACATCATCATCATCATCATCATCATCAGCATCATCATCATCATCATCATCATCAGCATCATCATCATCATCAGCATCATCAGCATCATCCTCATCATCAGCATCACCATCATCATCCTCATCATCATCATCATCATCAGCATCATCATCATCATCATCATCACCATCATCATCATCATCATCATCATCATCATCAGCAGCATCATCATCATC
>NW_019508736.1:0-2094 GCF_002814215.2 Seriola lalandi dorsalis
GGCAAAAAAAAGTGAAAAAACGACATAGTATAGTGTGGCAAAAAAAGTGAAAAAAACAACATAGTATTATAAGTCATAAAAACATCAAAAAATGTCACAGAATATTGAAACATGAAGACATTATAGTGTAGATAGGCCTTAAAAGTGAAAAAAACTACATAGTATAGTATGGCAAAAAAGTGAAAAAAACAACATACTATAGTATGGCAAAAAAAGTGAAAAAACAACATAGTACTATAAGTCATAAAAACATCATAAAATGTCACAGAATATTGAAATATGAAGACATTATAGTATAGATAGGCCTTAAATGTGAAAAAAACGACATAGTATAGTATGGCAAAAAAGTGAAAAAAAACAACATAGTATACTAAGGCATAAAAACATCAAAAGACGTCATTGAATAGTAAGATATGAAGACGTCATAGTATAGTTAGGCCTTAAAAGTGAAAAAAACGACATAGTATAGTATGGCAAAAAAGTGAAAAAACCAACATAGTTTATAACTCATAAAAACATCAAGAAATGTCATAGAATATTGAGATATGAAGACGTCATAGTATAGATAGGCCTTAAAAGTGAAAAAAACGACATAGTATAGTATGGCAAAAAAAAGTGAAAAAACGACATAGTATAGTATGGCAAAAAAAGTGAAAAAACAACATAGTTTATAACTCATAAAAACATCAAAAAATGTCATAGAATATTGAAATATGAAGACGTTATAGTATAGTTAGGCCTTAAAAGTGAAAAAAACCACATAATATAGTACGGCAAAAAAAATGAAAAAAACCACATAGTATAGTATGGCATAAAAAGTGAAAAAACAACATAGTATACTAAATCATAAAAACATCAAAAAACGTCATTGAATAGTAAGATATGAAGACGTCATAGTATAGTTAGGCCTTAAAAGTGAAAAAACTACATAGTATAGTATGGCAAAAAAAAAGTGAAAAAACAACATAGTATTATAAGTCATAAAAACATCAAAAAATGTCAGAATATTGAGATATGGAGACATTATAGTATAGATAGGCCTTAAAAGTGAAAAAAACGACATAGTATAGTATGGTAAGAAAGTGAAAAAAACAACATAGTATAGTATGCCAAAAAAAGTGAAAAAACGACATAGTGTAGTATGGCAAAAACAAGTGAAAAAAGAACATCATATAGTAAGGCATAAAAACATAAAAAAACGTCATTGAATAGTAAGATATGAAGACGTCATAGTATAGTTAGGCCTTAAAAGTGAAAAAAACCACATAGTATAGTATGGCAAAAAAAAGTGAAAAAACGACATAGTATAGTGTGGCAAAAAAAGTGAAAAAAACAACATAGTATTATAAGTCATAAAAACATCAAAAAATGTCACAGAATATTGAAACATGAAGACATTATAGTGTAGATAGGCCTTAAAAGTGAAAAAAACTACATAGTATAGTATGGCAAAAAAGTGAAAAAAACAACATAGTATAGTATGGCAAAAAAAGTGAAAAAACAACATAGTACTATAAGTCATAAAAACATCATAAAATGTCACAGAATATTGAAATATGAAGACATTATAGTATAGATAGGCCTTAAAAGTGAAAAAAACGACATAGTATAGTATGGCAAAAAAGTGAAAAAAAACAACATAGTATACTAAGGCATAAAAACATCAAAAGACGTCATTGAATAGTAAGATATGAAGACGTCATAGTATAGTTAGGCCTTAAAAGTGAAAAAAACGACAAAGTATAGTATGGCAAAAAAGTGAAAAAACCAACATAGAATAGTATGGCAAAAAAATGAAAAAAACGGCATAGTATTAATACTCATAAAAACATAATAAAATGTCTCAGAATATTGAAATATGAAGACTTTATAGTATAGTTAGGCCTTAAAAGTGAAAAAAAACACATAGTATAGTATGGCAAAAAAATGAAAAAAACAACATAGTATAGTATGGAAAAAAAAGTGAAAAAACAACATATTATACTAAGGCATAAAAACATCAAAAGACGTCATTGAATAGTAAGATATGAAGACGTCATAGTATAGTTAGGCCTTAAAAGTGAAAAAAACCACATAGTATAGTATGGCAAAAAA
>NW_019508737.1:0-3654 GCF_002814215.2 Seriola lalandi dorsalis
GTTTTTGGACATTTTTACGCCATACTATACTGTGACGTTTTTCACATTTTTATGACTTACTATACTGTTTCCTTTTATTCCTTACCATACTATGACATTTGTATCACCTTTTATGCCTTAATATACTATGTTTTTTTTTTTGACGTTTTATGCCATACTATGACGTTTTTCACATTTTCATACAATTCTATAATATGTCGTTTTTCACATTTCTATGACTTACTATACTGTGTCATTTCATTCCTTACCATACTTTGACATTTGTATCACCTTTTATGCCTTAATATACTATGGGTTTTTTTTGACGTTTTATGCCATACTATACTATAACGTTTTTGGACATTTTTATGCCATACTATACTATGTAGTTTTTCACATTTTCATGACTTACTATACTGTGTCCTTTTATTCCTTACCATAATATGATCTTTTTATGACTTTTATGCCTTAATATACCTTGTTTTGTTTTTGACGTTTTATGCCATACTATACTATGACGTTTCTAGACATTTTTATGCCATACTATACTATGACGTTTTTTGACATTTTTAAGCCATACTATACCATGACGTTTTTTTGGCATTTTCAAGTCTTATTATGCTATTTCATTACATTCCTTACCATACTTTGACATTTGTATCACCTTTTATGCCGTAATATACTATGGGTTTTTTTTGACGTTTTATGCCATACTATACTATGACGTTTTTCCCATTTTCATACCATTCTATAATATGTCGTTTTTCACATTTCTATGACTTACTATACTGTGTCCTTTTATTCCTTACCATAATATGATCTTTTTATGACCTCTTATGCCTTAATATACCTTGATTTGTTTTTGACGTTTTATGCCATACTATACTATGACGTTTTTTGGCATTTTCAAGTCTTATTATGCTATTTCATTTCATTCCTTACCATACTATGACATTTATATCACCTTTTATGCCTTAATATACTATGACGTTTTTGGACATTTTTATGCCATACTATACCATGGCGTTTTTCCCATTTTTATGCCATTCTATAATATGTCGTTTTTCACATTTCTATGACTTACTATACTGTGTCCTTTTATTCCTTACCATACTAAGACCTTTTTATGACCTTTTTATGCCTTAATATACAATGTTGTTTTTTTGACGTTTTATGCCAAACTATAATATGACGTTTTTTGGATTTTCAAGTCTTATTATACTATTTCATTTCATATGACGTTTTTGGACATTTTTATACCATTCTATTATATGTCGTTTTTCACATTTCTATGACTTACTATACTGTGTCGTTTCATTCCTTACCATACTTTGACACTAATATCACCTTTTATGCCTTAATATACTGTGTTGTTTTTTTGACGTTTTATGCCATACTATACTATGGCGTTTTTCCGATTTTTATGCCATTCTATAATATGTCGTTTTTCACTTTTCTATGACTTACTATACTTTGTCCTTTTATTCCTTACCATACTATCACATTTGTATCACCTTTTATGCCTTAATATACTATGTTGTTTTTTTGACGTCTTATGCCATATTATACTATGGTGTTTTTCCCATTTTTATACCATTTTATAATATGTCGTTTTTCACATTTCTATGACTTACTATACTGTGTCGTTTCATTCCTTACCATACTTTGACATTTATATCACCTTTTATGCCTTAATATACTATGTTTTTTTTTTTGACTTTTTTATGCCACACTATACTATGACGTTTTTGGACATTTTTATGCCATACTATACTATGTAATTTTTCACATTTTTAAGCCATACTATACCATGACGTTTTTTTGGCATTTTCAAGTCTTATTATACTGTTTCCATTTATACCTTAACATACTATGATATTTATATCACCTTTTATGCCTTAATATACTTTTTTTTTTTTTTTTTTTTGACGTTTTATGCCATACTATACTATGGTGTTTTTCCCATTTTTATGCCATTCTATAATATGTCGTTTTTCACATTTCTATGACTTACTATACTGTGTCCTTTTATTCCTTACCATACTATGACCTTTTTATGACCTTTTTATGCCTTAATATACAATGTTGTTTTTTTGACGTTTTATGCCATACTATACTATGACGTTTTTCCCAGTTTTATACCATTCTATAATATGTCGTTTTTCACATTTCTATGACTTACTATACTGTGTCGTTTCATTCCTTACCATACTTTGACATTAATATCACCTTTTATGCCTCAATATACTATGTTTTTTTTTGACGTTTTATGCCATACTATACTATGACGTTTCTAGACATTTTTATGCCATACTATACTATGACGTTTTTTGACATTTTTAAGCCATACTATACCATGACGTTTTTTTGGCATTTTCAAGTCTTATTATGCTATTTCATTACATTCCTTACCATACTTTGACATTTGTATCACCTTTTATGCCGTAATATACTATGGGTTTTTTTTGACGTTTTATGCCATACTATACTATGACGTTTTTCCCATTTTCATACCATTCTATAATATGTCGTTTTTCACATTTCTATGACTTACTATACTGTGTCGTTTCATTCCTTACCATACTTTGACATTTATATCACCTTTTATGCCTTAATATACTATGACGTTTTTGGACATTTTTATGCCATACTATACTATGTAGTTCTTCACATTTTCATGACTTACTATACTGTGTCCTTTTATTCCTTACCATAATATGATCTTTTTATGACCTCTTATGCCTTAATATACCTTGTTTTGTTTTTGACGTTTTATGCCACACTATACTATGACGTTTTTAGACATTTTTACGCCATACTATACTGTGATGTTTTTCACATTTTTATTACTTACTATACTGTTTCCTTTTATTCCTTACCATACTATGACATTTATATCACCTTTTATGCCTTAATATACTATTTTTATTTTTAGACATTTTATGCCATACTATGACGTTTTTCACATTTTCATACAATTCTATAATATGTCGTTTTTCACATTTCTTGACTTACTATACTGTGTCATTTCATTCCTTACCATACTTTGACATTTATATCACCTGTTATGCCTTAATATACTATGGTTTTTTTTGACGTTTTATGCCATACTATACTATAACGTTTTTAGACATTTTTATGCCATACTATACCATGAAGTTTTTCACATTTTCAAGACTTACTATACTATGTCATTTTATTCCTTACCATAATATGATCTTTTTATGACTTTTATGCCTTAATATACCTTGTTTTGTTTTTGACGTTTTATGCCATACTATACTATGACGTTTTTTTAAATCTTTAAGTCTTTTTATTTTATGATGTTTTTTACTTTTTCATCTATTACAATTCTATGACGTTTTTATGCCTCACTATACCTGATGACGTTTTTTGACATTTTTAAGCCATACTATACCATGATGTTTTTTTGGCATTTTCAAGTCTTATTATGCTATTTCATTACATTCCTTACCATACTTTGACATTTGTATCACCTTTTATGCCGTAATATACTATGGTTTTTTTTTGACGTTTTATGCCATACTATACTATGACGTTTTTCCCATTTTCATACCATTCTATAATATGTCGTTTTTCACATTTCTATGACTTACTATACTGTGTCGTTTCATTCCTTACCATACTTTGACATTAATATCACCTTTTATGCCT
>NW_019508738.1:0-1499 GCF_002814215.2 Seriola lalandi dorsalis
GTTTACCGTGGCTCAGGGTGGCGGACAGCAGGACGTTCTGTCTGCTCGGTCCTGTCGTGTTCAGGCTGTTTAATATGACGGTCAGGTCCTTCTCAAAGCCCAGGTCCAACGTCCTGGACACAGAGAAGAGGTGAAGATGATGAGGACTGATGAAGGTGTGAGAATCATAGAATGAGAACAAGGTGAAAGGAGTCACCTGACACCTGCACAAGTTATTAACCTGTCATGTTTAAAGGGGCGGGAGCTGGAAGGTGAATTCATTATTTCCAGGTTTTAAAGTCACAAATCAAACACCAACACCAACAACAACACCAACAACAACACCAACACCAACAACACCAACAACAACACCAACAACAACAACAACAACAACAACACCAACAACAACACCAACAACAACAACAACAACACTAACACCAACAACAACAACAACACCAACAACAACACCAACAACAACAACAACACTAACACCAACAACAACAACAACACCAACAACAACACCAACAACAAGAACAACACCAACACCAACAACACCAACAACAACACCAACACCAACAACACCAACAACAACACCAACACCAACAACAACAACAACACCAACAACAACACCAACACCAACAACAACACCAACACCACCAACACCAACAACAACAACAACAACAACAACAACACCAACAACAAGAACAACACCAACACCAACAACAACACCAACAACAAGAACAACACCAACACCAACACCAACAACAACACCAACAACAACACCAACACCAACACTAACACCAACAACAACAACACCAACAACAACAACAACAACACCAACACCAACAACAACACTAACACCAACAACAACAACACCAACAACAACACCAACAACAAGAACACAATAACAATAACAACAACAACACCAACAACAACAACAACACCAACAACACCAACACCAACAACACCAACACCAACAACACCAACAACACCAACAACAAGAACACAATAACAACAACAAGAACACAATAACAACAACAACACCAACAACACCAACACCAACAACAACAACAACACCAACACCAACAACACCAACACCAACAACACCAACAACAAGAACACAATAACAATAACAACACAACACCAACACCAACAACAACACCAACAACACAATAACAACACCAACAACAACACCAACACCAACAACACAATAACAACACCAACACCAACACCAACAACACCAACAACAAGAACACAATAACAATAACAACAACACAATAACAACACCAACAACAAGAACACAATAACAATAACAACACAACAACAACACAACGACAACAATAACAACAACACAACAACAACACAACGACAACGACAACAACACCATTACCTGTCTGCCTCGTCCAAGATCAGCCAGCGAACGGCGCTGAAGGCGATGCTCAGGGTGTGTTTGATATGATCTACCAGACGTCCAGGGGTGGACACCAGGATGTTGATTCCTTTACGGAGCCTGAGGACAG
>NW_019508739.1:0-1794 GCF_002814215.2 Seriola lalandi dorsalis
AACTGAAGTGTTTTTGACGTTTTGGTGCTGATGAATAAACATCGACCACCAGCTGATCATTGGCAGAAAACAGATCACACAGAGACACAAGAACCCCACGCTGGTCCTAAGCTTTGGTTCTGGACCAGGGTACCAGGAAACTGCACTGGGGTCTCAAAGGGTTTTTAAGGGTTATACAAAGTGTATAAACACTGTTGTTCTGTGGTCTGTTGTTCTGTGGTCTGTTGTTCTGTGATCTGTTGTTCTGTGGTCTGTTGTTCTGTGGTCTGTTGTTCTGGTCTGTTGTTCTGGTCTTTTGTTCTGATATGTTGTTCTGTGATCTGTTGTTCTGGTCTGTTCTGTGATTTGTTGTTCTCATCTGTTGTTCTGGTCTGTTCTGTGATTTGTTGTTCTGTGGTCTGTTGTTCTGTGATCTGTTGTTCTGTGGTCTGTTGTTCTGGTCTGTTGTTCTCATCTGTTGTTCTGAGTTGTTGTTCTGAGTTGTTGTTCTGTGATCTGTTGTTCTGGTCTGTTCTGTGATTTGTTGTTCTGGTCTGTTGTTCTGTGATTTGTTGTTCTGATCTTTTTATTCTGTGATTTGTTGTTCTGGTCTGTTGTTCTGGTCTGTTGTTCTGTGATCTGTTGTTCTCATCTGTTGTTCTGAGTTGTTCTGGTCTATGGTTCTGTGATTTGTTGTTCTGGTCTGTTGTTCTGTGATTTGTTGTTCTGATCTTTTTATTCTGTGATTTGTTGTTCTGGTCTGTTGTTCTGGTCTGTTGTTCTGTGATCTGTTGTTCTCATCTGTTGTTCTGAGTTGTTCTGGTCTATGGTTCTGTGATCTGTTGTTCTGATCTGTTGTTCTGTGGTCTGTTGTACTGGTCTGTTGTACTGGTCTGTTTTTCTGTGATCTGTTGTTCTGGTCTGTTCTGTGATCTGTTGTTCTGTGGTCTGTTGTTCTGGTCTGTTGTTCTGTGGTCTCTTGTTCTGTGGTCTGTCGTTCTGTGGTCTGTCGTTCTGTGATCTTTTGTTCTGTGATCTGTTGTTCTGGTCTGTTGTTCTGTGATCTGTTGTTCTGGTCTGTTGTTCTGTGGTCTGTTGTTCTGTGATCTTTTGTTCTGTGATCTGTTTTTCTGGTCTGTTGTTCTGTGGTCTGTTGTTCTGTGATCTGTTGTTCTGGTCTGTTGTTCTGTGGTCTGTTGTTCTGTGATCTTTTGTTCTGTGATCTGTTGTTCTGGTCTGTTCTGTGGTCTGTCGTTCTGTGATCTTTTGTTCTGTGATCTGTTGTTCTGGTCTGTTGTTCTGTGATCTGTTGTTCTGGTCTGTTGTTCTGTGGTCTGTTGTTCTGGTCTGTTGTTCTGTGGTCTGTTGTTCTGGTGTGTTGTTCTGTGGTCTCTTGTTCTGTGGTCTCTTGTTCTGTGGTCTGTTCTGTGGTCTGTTGTTCTGTGGTCTGTTGTTCTGGTCTGTTGTTCTGTGGTCTGTTGTTCTGGTCTGTTGTTCTGTGGTCTGTTGTTCTGTGGTCTTTTGTTCTGATCTGTTGTTCTGTGATCTGTTGTTCTGGTCTGTTGTTCTGTGGTCTGTTGTTCTGTGATCTTTTGTTCTGTGATCTGTTGTTCTGTGATCTGTTGTTCTGTGGTCTGTTGTTCTGTGATCTTTTGTTCTGTGATCTGTTGTTCTGGTCTGTTGTTCTGTGGTCTGTTGTTCTGGTCTGTTGTTCTGTGGTCTGTTGTTCTGTGGTCTGTTGTTCTGTGATCTTTTGTTCTGTGATCTGTTGTTCTGGTCTGTTGTTCTGGTCTGTTGTTCTGTGGTCTGTTGTTC
>NW_019508740.1:0-903 GCF_002814215.2 Seriola lalandi dorsalis
CTATACTATGTCGTTTTTTGCACTTTTATGCCATGCTATACTATGACATTTTTTAACATTTTTATGCCATGCTATACTATGACATTTTTTGACGGTTTTATGCCATGCTATACTATGACATTTTTTGACATTTTTATGCCATGCTATACTATGACATTTTTTGACCGTTTTATGCCATGCTATACTATGACAATTTTTTGCCTTTTTATGCCATGCTATACTATGTCGTTTTTTACACGTTTATGCCATGCTATACTATGTCATTTTTTCACAAATTCGGGCTACGCTATACTATGTCGTTTTTTACACTTTTATGCCATGCTATACTATGACATTTTTTTTGCCTTTTTATGCCATGCTATGCTATGTCGTTTTTTTACACTTTTATGCCATGTTATACTATGTCGTTTTTTTGCCTTGTTATGCCATGCTATACTATGTCGTTTTTTTACACGTTTATGCCATGCTATACTATGACATTTTTTTGCCTTTTTATGCCATTCTATACTATGACATTTTTTTGCCTTTTATGCCATGCTATAATATGTCGTTTTTTACACTTTTATGCCATGCTATACTATGACATTTTTTTGCCTTTTTATGCCATGCTATAATATGTCGTTTTTTACATTTTTATGCCATGCTATACTATGACATTTTTTAACATTTTTATGCCATGCTATACTATGTCATTTTTTCACAATTTTGTGCCACGCTATACTGTGACATTCTTTTTGCCTTTTTATGCCACGCTATACTATGACTTTTTTTTACTTTATTATGCCATGCTATACTATGTTGTTTTTTTACACTTTTATGCCATGCTATACTATGTCGTTTTTTTTGCATTTTTATGCCATGCTATACTATGTCATTTTGCCACAATTTCGTGCCACGCTATAC
>NW_019508741.1:0-1414 GCF_002814215.2 Seriola lalandi dorsalis
AGCTGGTGTTAGCAGGTGTTAGTGAGTGTTAACAGGTGTTAGCGGGTGTTAGCTGGTGTTAGCAGGTGTTAGCTGGTGTTAGTGAGTGTTAAGAGGTGTTAGCTGGTGTTAGCTGGTGTTAGCAGGTGTTAGTGAGTGTTAGCAGGTGTTAGCTGGTGTTAGCAGGTGTTAGTGAGTGTTAACAGGTGTTAGCGGGTGTTAGCTGGTGTTAGCAGGTGTTAGTGAGTGTTAGCAGGTGTTAGCTGGTGTTAGCAGGTGTTAGCAGGTGTTAGCAGGTGTTAGTGAGTGTTAACAGGTGTTAGCGGGTGTTAGCAGGTGTTAGTGAGTGTTAGCAGGTGTTAGCAGGTGTTAGCAGGTGTTAGCAGGTGTTAGCAGGTGTTAGCGAGTGTTAACAGGTGTTAACAGGTGTTAGCAGGTGTTAGCAGGTGTTAGCAGGTGTTAGTGAGTGTTAACAGGTGTTAACAGGTGTTAACAGGTGTTAGCAGGTGTTAGCAGGTGTTAGCAGGTGTTAGTGAGTGTTAAGAGGTGTTAACAGGTGTTAGCAGGTGTTAGCAGGTGTTAGTGAGTGTTAACAGGTGTTAGCAGGTGTTAGCAGGTGTTAGCGGGTGTTAGTGGGTGTTAGTGGGTGTTAGCGGGTGTTAGCAGGTGTTAGCAGGTGTTAGCAGGTGTTAGTGGGTGTTAGCAGGTGTTAGCAGGTGTTAGTAGGTGTTAGTGGGTGTTAACAGGTGTTAGCAGGTGTTAGTGAGTGTTAACAGGTGTTAGCAGGTGTTAGCAGGTGTTAGCAGGTGTTAGCAGGTGTTAGTGAGTGTTAACAGGTGTTAACATGTGGTAGCAGGTGTTAGTAGGTGTTAGTGGGTGTTAGCAGGTGTTAGCAGGTGTTAGTGAGTGTTAACAGGTGTTAACAGGTGTTAGCAGGTGTTAGTGAGTGTTAACAGGTGTTAGCAGGTGTTAGCAGGTGTTAACAGGTGTTAGCAGGTGTTAGCAGGTATTAGCAGGTGTTAGTGAGTGTTAACAGGTGTTAACAGGTGTTAGCAGGTGTTAGCAGGTGTTAGCAGGTGTTAGCAGGTTTTTTGACCAGTGGAAAAGAAGCCTAAGAGTCTCGAGCCGTGCTCACACCTCAGTCTTACTTCAGTTTAAGGGTATTTGTTCATTAAAGAACTGGACAAACTCAAATGTGACCTGATGGTGGCGCTGGAGGAAAAGTCAGAGGATCATCAGAGTTCTAACTTTTCATCCCGAGAGGAACACGAATGGCTGAACCACGTTTTACGTTAATGAGATCAGCTGTTTGTTTTTCTTCCAAACTTTCCTCCACAGTCGTTGAACGTCCACGAGCTTCTTTGTGTTCAGAGAATCAGTGACGTTAAAATCAGCAGATGCACAAAACCAACCTTCATTTGCTGCTTTTTTTGTT
>NW_019508742.1:0-1153 GCF_002814215.2 Seriola lalandi dorsalis
GAAAGGTATATAAAATATCAGTATACTACTCCGTGACATATCATAAAAAATCATAGTATTGTGAGGCATAAAATATTATAGTATAGTAAGGCATAAAAATGGAAAAACAATTCATCGTATACTGTGGTGTGAAAATATCAAAAAGCATCATAAGAGAGTAAAGCCCCAAACTAGGGTTTGAACCCATGACTTTCTCATTGTGAAGCACCAATCCTAACCATTGGACCACGATGCTGCTGCATCACAACTTAATGGTATAGCAAGATATTAAGAATATCTTAGCATACTAATCCATGATATATCATAAAAGGTTATTGTCCATTAGGCATAGAATGTCATGAAAACATCATTGTATAGTAAGGCATAAAAATGTCAAAAAACATCATAGTTTAGGATAGCGTAAAAATGTCACAGCATATAAAAGCCTAAACACAGGGTTTGAACCCTTGCCCTTCTCAGTGTGAGGCTATAGTCCTAACCATCGTACCATCATGCTGATGGTTCACTAACTCGTTGTATAGCAAAGTATATAAAATATCAGTATACTACTCCGTGAAATATCATAAAACGTCATAGTATTGTAAGGCATAAAACGTCAAAGTATAGTAAGGCATATAAAAATGCCAAAAAACTTAATCGCGTACTGTAGCCTGAAACTATCAAAAAACATCACAGGATTATAAAGTGTGAAACCACGGTTTGAACCCTTGACCTTCTCAGTGTGAGGGAATAGACCTAACCATCGCACCACGATGCTGCTGCATTGCAAAGTCATTATATAGCAAGATATATGAAATATCAGTATACTACTCCTTGAAATATCATAGAACATCATAGTAAAGTAAGGCATAAAAATGCCAAAAAAATACATATTATAGTACAGCATAAAAATGGCAAAAAATGTCATAGTATAGTATAAAATTTCAAAAAACGTCATAGTATAATAAGGCATAAAAATGGCAAAAAACGTCATAGTATAGTCAGGCAAAAAACGTCACAGTATAGTAAGGCATAAAAATGACAAAAAAATGTCATAGTATAGTCAGGCACAAAACGTCACAGTATAGTAAGGCATAAAAATTCCAAAAAAAGTCATATTATAGTAGAGCATAAAAATATCAAAAAACGTCATAGTATTGTATGGCATAAAATT
>NW_019508744.1:0-1462 GCF_002814215.2 Seriola lalandi dorsalis
TATGACTTTTTATGCCTTACTATTCTATGACATTTTTATGACTTTTTATGCCTTACTATACTATGACGTTTTTATGGCTTACGTTTTTATGACTTTTTATACCTTTACTATACTATGACATTTTCATGCCTTGCAATAATATGACTTTTTATACCTTACTATACTATGACATTTTTATGCCTTTTTTTGCCTTAATATACTATGACGTTTTTATGCCTTTTTTTGCCTTAATATACTATGACGTTTTTATGCCTTACTATAATATGACTTTTTATGCCTTACTATTCTATGACATTTTTATGACTTTTTATACCTTACTATACTATGACGTTTTTATGACTTTTTCATACCTTACTATACTATGACATTTTCATGCCTTACAATAATATGACTTTTCTATGACTTTTTATACCTTACTATACTATGACGTTTATATGACGTTTTTATGCCTTACTATAAGATGACGTTTTTATAACTTTTTATGCCTGAATATACTATAACGTTTTTATGCCGTTCTATAATATAATATAATAGACATTTTCATGACTTTTTATACCTTACTATACTATGACTTTTTATACCTTACTATACTATGACGTTTTTATGACTTTTTATGCCTTACTATACTATGACATTTTTATGCCTTATTATAATATGACATTTCTATGACTTTTTATGCCTTGATATACAAGGACGTTTTTATGTCTTACTATAATATGACTTTTTATGCCTTACTATACTGACGTTTTTATGACTTTTTATACCTTACTATACTATGACGTTTTTATGCCGTAATATACTATGACATTTTTATGCCTTATTATAATATGATGTTTTTATGACGTTTTTATGCCTTAATATACTATGACGTTTTTATGCCTTACTATAATATGACTTTTTATGCCTTACTATTCTATGACATTTTTATGACTTTTTCATACCTTACTATACTATGACTTTTTACACCTTACTATACTATGACGTTTTTATGACTTTTTCATACCTTACTATACTATGACTTTTCTATGACTTTTTATACCTTACTATACTATGACGTTTTTATGACGTTTTATGCCTTAATATACTATGACTTTTTTATGCCTTACTATAATATGACTTTTTATGCCTTACTATTCTATGATGTTTTTATGACGTTTTTATGCCTTACTATAAGATGACGTTTTTATGACTTTTTATACCTTACTATACTGTGACGTTTTTATGCCTTAATATACTATGACGTTTTTATGCCTTAATATACTATGACGTTTTTATGCCTTACTATAAAATGACTTTTTATACCTTACTATTCTATGACATTTTTATGACTTTTTATACCTTACTATACTATGACTTTTTATACCTTACTATACTGTGACGTTTTTATGGCTTTTTCATACCTTACTATACTATGACATTTTCATGCCTTACAATAATATGACTTTTTATGACTTTTTATGCC
>NW_019508745.1:0-1448 GCF_002814215.2 Seriola lalandi dorsalis
GTCAAAAAACGTCATAGTATAATATGGCAAAAAAATGGTAAAAAACGTCATAGTATAGCATGCCAAAAAAATGACAAAAAACGTCATAGTATAGTAAGGCGTATAAACGTCATAGTATAGTAAGTCAAAGCAACAAACGTCACAGTATAGTATGGCAAAAAAACATCAGAAAACATCACAGTATAGGTTGGCAAGAAAATGTCAAAAATCATCATAGTATAGTAAGGCGTATAAACGTCATACAATAGTAAGGAAAAAATGTCAAAAATTGTCATAGTATAGTAAGGCAAAAAAAATTGTCAAAAAACATCATAGTATAGTATGGCGTATAAATGTCATAGTATAGTAAGGCAAAAAAAATGTCAAAAAACGTCATAGTATAGTATGGCAAAAAAATGTCAAAAAACCTCATAGTATAGTAAGGCAAAAAAAATGTAAAAAACCTCATAGTATAGTAAGGCATATAAACGTCATAGTATAGTGAGGCTAAAAAATGTCAAAAAACGTCATAGTATAGTATGGTAAAAAAATATCAAAACACGTCATAGTATAGCATGGCAAAAAAATGTCAAAAAACGTCATAGTATATGGCAAAAAAAATGGCAAAAAACGTCATAGTATAGTATGGCAAAAAAAATGTCAAAAAAGGTAAGGCAAGAAAAATGTCAAAAAACATCATAGTATAGTAAGGCAAAAAAAATGTCAAAAAATGTCATAGTATAGTATGGCAAAAAAATGTCAAAAAACGTAATAGTATAGTAAGGCAAAAAAAAGTCAAAAAACGTCATAGTAAAGTATGGCAAAAAAATTTCAAAAAACGTCATAGTATAGTAAGGCAAAAAATGTCAAAAAACGTCATAGTATAGTATGGCAAAAAAATGTCAAAAAACGTCATAGTATAGTAAGGCAAAAAAAAGTCAAAAAACGTCATAGTAAAGTATGAGAAAAAAATTTCAAAAAACGTCATAGTATAGTATGGCTAAAAAATGTCAAAAAACGTCATAGTATAGTATGGCAAAAAAATATCAAAACACGTCATAGTATAGCATGGCAAAAAAATGTCAAAAAACATCATAGTATAGTATGGCAAAAAAATATCAAAACACGTCATAGTATAGCATGGCAAAAAAATGTCAAAAAACGTCATAGTATAGTAAGGCAAAAAAAAGTCAAAAAACGTCATAGTAAAGTATGGCAAAAAAATGTCAAAAAACGTCATAGTATAGTAAGGCAAAAAAATGTCAAAAAACGTCATAGTATAGTATGGCAAAAAAATGTCAAAAAACGTCATAGTATAGTAAGGCATATAAACGTCATAGTATAGTGAGGCAAAAAAATGTCAAAAAACGTCATAGTATAGTATGGCAAAAAAATTTCAAAAAACGTCATAGTATAGTATGGCAAAAAAATATCAAAACACGTCATAGTATAGCATGGCAAAAAAATGT
>NW_019508746.1:0-942 GCF_002814215.2 Seriola lalandi dorsalis
TCACAGGTATATCATGCAAACTCCACAAACAGGCACCAAGGCTGGGATTCGAACTCACGAACTTCTGCTTTTGAAGCATCAGTTTTAACCACTATACTACACTGTACCTACACGTATTGCTTTATTTGAAATTATCAACTCATCAAAGTATCGTGAGAACTGAGCTCTCCATAGTGTATTGAGGCATGGAAATGTTGAAAAAATCATAAAAGTATATATAGTATGATATAAAATTCTCAAAAAACGTCGTAGTATAGTATGGCATAAAAATGTCAAAAAACGTCATAGTATATTATTGCATAAAAATGTCGAAAAACATCATAGTATATTATGGCGTAAAAATGCCAAAAAACGTAATAGTATATTATGGCACAAAAATGTAAAAAAACATCATTGTATAGCCTGGCATAAAAAGTCATAGTGCAGTAAGGCACAAAAATATCAAAAAACGTCATAGTATAGTATGTCATAAAAAGTTCAAAAATGTCATAGTATAGTATGGCATAAAAAGTTCAAAAAAAAAAAGGCATAGTATAGTATGGCATAAAAATGTCAAAAACATCATAGTATAGTATGGCATAAAAAGTTCAAAAAACATCATAGTATAGTATGACAAAAAAAATTCAAAAAAACGTCATAGTATAGTATGGCATATAAAGTCATAGTACAGTAAGGCACAAAAATGTCAAAAAACAAATTATATATAGTATGTTATAAAATTCCCAAAAAATGTCATAGTATAGTATGACAAAAAAATGAAATAGTATATTAAGGCATCAAAATGTCAAAAAAGGTCATAGTATAGTATGGCATAAAAATGTCAAAAAACATCATAGTATAGCCTGGCATAAAAAGTCATAGTACAGTACGGCATTAAAATGTCAAAAAACGTCATAGTATATTATAGCATAAAAAGTTCAAAAACGTTATAGTATAATAAGG
>NW_019508747.1:0-3514 GCF_002814215.2 Seriola lalandi dorsalis
AGTAAGGCATAAATAGATATAAAAACGTCATAGTATAGTAAGGCCAAAAAAACGCATAAAAATGTCATACTATAGTAAGCCATAAAAAGTCATAAGGCAAAAGAGTCTTAAAACAGTCATAATACAGTAAGGCATAAAAAGATATATAAAAGTCATAGTATAGTGAGGCAAAAAAAAGTCTTAAAAAAGTCATATTACAGTTAAGCATAAAAGGTTATAAAAACGACATAGTATAGTAAGGCGTAAAAAGTCATGAGGGAAAAAAGTCGTAAAAATGTCATACTATAGTAAGGAATAAAAAGTCAAAAAGCAAAAAAGGTCTTAAAAAAGTCATATCACAGTAAGGCATAAAAAGTCATAAAAACGACATAGTATAGTAAGGCATAAAAAGTCATATACCAGTAAGGTATAAAAAGTCATAAAAACGTCATTGTATAGTAAAAAGTCATGAGGGAAAAAAGTCGTAAAATGTATACTATAGTAAGGCATAAAAAGTCAAAAGGCAAAAAAGGTCTTAAAAATGTTATTACAGTAAGGCATGGAAAGTCATAAAAATGTCATATTATATTGAGGCAAAAAAAGTGTTAAAAAAGTCATATTACAGTAAGGTATAAAAAGTCATAAAAACATCATATTACAATAAGGCATAAAAGTCGAAAGGCAAAAAAGGTCTTAAAAAAGTCATACAAACGTCATAGTATCATAAGGCCTAAAAAGATATAAAAATGTCATAGTATAGTAAGGCATAAAAAGTGATAAAAACGACATAGTATAGTAAGGCAAAAAAAAGTCATAAAAACGTCATAGTATAGTAAGGCATACAAAGTCATAAGGCAAAAAATCTTAAGTCATATTACAGTAAGGCATAAAAAGTCATAAAAATGTCATAGTATAGTAAGGCATAAGAAGTGATAAAAACGACATAGTTTAGTAAGGCAAAAAAACGTCATAGTATAGTAAGGCATAAAAAGTCATAAAAACGACACAGTATAGAAAGGCATAAAAATGTCATAGTATAGTAAGGCATAAAACGTCATAAAAACGCATAGTATAGTAAGACATAAAAAGTGATAAAAACGTCATAGTATAGTAAGGCATAAAAAGTGATAAAAACGACATAGTTTAGTAAGGCAAAAAAACGTCATAGTATAGTAAGGCATAAAAAGTCATAAAAACGACACAGTATAGAAAGGCATAAAAATGTCATAAAAGTGACTAAGTATAGTAAGGCGTAAAAACGACATAGTATAGTAAGGCATAAAAAGTCATAAAAACGTCATAGAATAGTAAGGCATAAAAAGTCAAAAGGCAAAAAAGGTCTTAAAAAAGTCTTATTACAGAAGGTATAAAAAGTCATAAAAACGTCATAGTGTAGTAAAGCATTAAAAGTCATAAAAATGTCATAGTATAGTAAGGCATAAAAAGTCAAAAGGCAAAAAAGGTCTTAAAAAAGTCATATTACAGTAAGGTATAAAAAGTAATAAAAATGTCATAGTATAGTAAGGAAAAAAGTCTTAAAAAAGTCATATTACAGTAAAGCAAAAATAGTCATAAAAACGACATAGTATAGTAAGGCGTAAAAAGTCATAAAAAAATGTCATATTACAGTAAAGCATAAATATTCATAAAAACATCATAGTATAGTAAGGCAAAAAAAGTCATATACCAGTAAAGCATAAAAACGTCATAAAAAAGTCATATTACAGTAAGGTATAAAAAGTCATAAAAACATCATAGTATAGAATGGCAAAAAAGTCATAACTCAAAAAAAGTCGTAAAAACGTCATAGTATAGTAAGGCATAAATAGATATAAAAACGTCATAGTATAGTAAGGCCAAAAAAACGCATAAAAATGTCATACTATAGTAAGCCATAAAAAGTCATAAGGCAAAAGAGTCTTAAAACAGTCATAATACAGTAAGGCATAAAAAGATATATAAAAGTCATAGTATAGTGAGGCAAAAAAAAGTCTTAAAAAAGTCATATTACAGTTAAGCATAAAAGGTTATAAAAACGACATAGTATAGTAAGGCGTAAAAAGTCATGAGGGAAAAAAGTCGTAAAAATGTCATACTATAGTAAGGAATAAAAAGTCAAAAAGCAAAAAAGGTCTTAAAAAAGTCATATCACAGTAAGGCATAAAAAGTCATAAAAACGACATAGTATAGTAAGGCATAAAAAGTCATATACCAGTAAGGTATAAAAAGTCATAAAAACGTCATTGTATAGTAAAAAGTCATGAGGGAAAAAAGTCGTAAAATGTATACTATAGTAAGGCATAAAAAGTCAAAAGGCAAAAAAGGTCTTAAAAATGTTATTACAGTAAGGCATGGAAAGTCATAAAAATGTCATATTATATTGAGGCAAAAAAAGTGTTAAAAAAGTCATATTACAGTAAGGTATAAAAAGTCATAAAAACATCATATTACAATAAGGCATAAAAGTCGAAAGGCAAAAAAGGTCTTAAAAAAGTCATACAAACGTCATAGTATCATAAGGCCTAAAAAGATATAAAAATGTCATAGTATAGTAAGGCATAAAAAGTGATAAAAACGACATAGTATAGTAAGGCAAAAAAAAGTCATAAAAACGTCATAGTATAGTAAGGCATACAAAGTCATAAGGCAAAAAATCTTAAGTCATATTACAGTAAGGCATAAAAAGTCATAAAAATGTCATAGTATAGTAAGGCATAAGAAGTGATAAAAACGACATAGTTTAGTAAGGCAAAAAAACGTCATAGTATAGTAAGGCATAAAAAGTCATAAAAACGACACAGTATAGAAAGGCATAAAAATGTCATAGTATAGTAAGGCATAAAACGTCATAAAAACGCATAGTATAGTAAGACATAAAAAGTGATAAAAACGTCATAGTATAGTAAGGCATAAAAAGTCATAAAAACGTCATAGTATAGTAAGGCAAAAAAACGTCATAGTATAGTAAGACATAAAAAGTGATAAAAACGTCATAGTATAGAAAGGCATAAAAAGTCATAAAAGCGACTAAGTATAGTAAGGCGTAAAAACGACATAGAATAGTATGGTATGGAAAGTCATAAAAATGTCATAGTATAGTAAGGCATGAAAAGGCATAAAAAGGTCACAGTATAGCAAGGCATATGAAGGCATTAAAAAAGACATAGTACAGTTAGGTATATGAATGCATAAAAAAGACATAGTAAAGTAAGGCATAAAAAGGCATGAAAACAACATTGTAAAGTAAGGCATGAAAACGACATAGTATAGTAAGGAAAAAAATGCATAAAAGTGACAATGTATAGTAAGGCATAAAAAGTCATAAAAACTACATAGTAAAGTAAGGCATAAAAAGGCATAAAAACTACATAGCATAGTAAGGCATGAAAAGTCATAAAAACGTCATAGTATAGTAAGGCATAAAAAGTCATAAAAACGTCATAGTATATAGTAAGGCATAAAAAGGCATAAAAACGTCATAGTATAGTAAGGCATGAAAAGGCATAAAAACGTCATAGTATAGTAAGGCATAAAA
>NW_019508748.1:0-2010 GCF_002814215.2 Seriola lalandi dorsalis
GACATTTTATGCCTTATAATACTTTCACTTTTTTATGACATTTTATGCCTTACTATACTATGACGTTTTTTTTGACATTTTATGCCTTACTATAGCATAATGATTTTATTACATTTTATGCCTTATTATGCTATGACATTTTATACCTTATTATAGTATGATGTTTTTATGACACTTTAAGCCTTACTATACTATGAAGTTTTTTTTGACATTTTATGCCTCACTATAGCATAATGATTTTATTACATTCTATGCCTTACTAAATTATGACGTTTTTTTGACTTTTTATGCCTTACTATACTATGACATTTTTTTTGACTTTTCATGCCTTACTATATTATGCCATTATTATGCCATTTTATGCCTCATTATACTATGACATTTTATGCCTTACTCTACTTTCACTTTTTTATGACATTTTATGCCTTACTATACTATGACGTTTTTTTGACATTTTATGCCTTACTATACTATGACGTTTTTTTTTACTTTTTATACCTTACTATAATATGACGTTTTTATGACATTTCATCCCTTACTATAATATGACATTTTTAAGAAATTTTATTCCTAATTACACTATGACATTTTATGCCTTTCTATACTATGACATTTTATGCCTTACTATAGCATAATGATTTTATTACATTTTATGCCTTATTATAATATGACATTTTATGTCTTACTATAATATGAATTTTTTTTTTACTTTTTATTACTTACTATAATATGACGTTTTTTTTTTACTTTTCATGCCTTACTATAATATGACGTTTTTATGACATTTTATCCCTTACTATAATATGACATTTTTAAGAAATTTTATTCCTAATTTCACTATGACATTTTATGCCTTACTATAATATTACTTTTTTTTACTTTTTATGCCTAACTATAATATGACGTTTTTTTTTTATTTTTATGCCTTACTATAATATGACGTTTTTATGACATTTTATGCCTTACTATAATATGACATTTTTAAAAACATTTATTCCTAATTATATTATGACATTTTATGCCTTACAATACTATGACATTTTATGCCTTACTATACTCTTACTTTTTTATGCCTTACTATACTATTATTTTTTTATGACATTTTACGCCTTACTATACTATGACTTTTTTTGACTATTCATGCTTTAATATAATATGCCATTTTCATGCCATTTTATGCCTCATTATACTATGACATTTTATGCCTTATTATAGTATGATGTTTTTGTGACATTTTATGCCTAACTATAATATGACATTTTTATGACATTTTATACCTTACTATACTATGACATTCTATGCCTTACTATATTATGACGTTTTTTTGACTTTTTATGCCTTACTATACTATGACATTTTTTTTTACTTTTCATGCCTTACTATATTATGCCATTATTATGCCATTTTATGCCTCATTATACTATGACATTTTATGCCTTACTCTACTTTCACTTTTTTATGACATTTTATGCCTTACTATACTATGACGTTTTTTTGACATTTTATGCCTTACTATACTATGACGTTTTTTTTTACTTTTTATACCTTACTATAATATGACGTTTTTATGACATTTCATCCCTTACTATAATATGACATTTTTAAAAACATTTATTCCTAATTACACTATGACATTTTATGCCTTTCTATACTATGACATTTTATGCCTTACTATAGCATAATGATTTTATTACATTTCATGCCTTATTATAATATGACTTTTTATGCCTTATTATAGTATGATGTTTTTATGACATTTTATGCCTTACTATACTTTGACATTTTATGCCTTATTATATTATGATCTTTTTATGACATTTTATGCCTTACTATATTATGACATTTTTTGACTTTTCATGCCTTACTATAATATGCCATTATTATGCCATTTTATGCCTCATTATACTATGACATTTTATGCCTTATAATACTTTCACTTTTTTATGACATTTTATGCCTTACTATACTATGACGTTTTTTTGACATTTTATGCCTTACTATACTATGACG
>NW_019508749.1:0-945 GCF_002814215.2 Seriola lalandi dorsalis
TAGGTAGCTAATGCTAACTGTTACTGTCTCGTCATTACTGGGAGCTTCTTTTGGTAAATAAGCACTATTGTGAATAGTGTAATGTAGTTATCTGTCATGACTCCTTAGATATACTTTTACAGTCTGAAAATGTTTGTTGTATGTGGACTGCTACAGGTGTTCAATGTCAGTACTAGTCAGATATATTAATAGGTGCTGACAAAGTAAATCATTTTTCTCCATGTTTTGAGCAGAGATGCTCATCATGACATCTTCCTTTATGTAGTAAATTTATTTTGTGTTTTACAGTAAAAGCTGTAAATCAGCATAAACATGTCTGACAGCAACAGTAATCTTTAGTCAAAGACTAAACTGGGCAGTTTTCTACACTACACTGTTGTCAAGCTCCACATTATATGCAATAAGTGACATGTTATAAATTACCTCGGTTATATCTGTTATATATTTTGGACAGGTGCTCCTGTGGAAACTGTGCAACCATGCCCACAGAAGCTGAGAATATCTGCTGCTAGGAGATACCACAGGTAACATTCTCACTAGACAAACTAATCATTAATTTGTTTTGATTACATTACATTTATAATAAACCATAGAATGTCCCATTTGCAATTCACTGTAGGTTACCAGACAGCTATGGGAGATCGAGGAAGATTTACCATGTACGGTCGGCCGTCCTGGGTTGGAGCCGCTCTGCCTCACTGTGTACTCCCTCCAGAATGCCTGCAACATGTACAGCACTGACTACGGTCCTTTACAGTTGAGAGGAATACACCAGTATGTTTTGCTTCTTTGTAAAAACATAGTTTCAATCTAAATAAAAGATGTTAGGCAGTCTTGTTTTACTTCAGTGCACATAATTTTACAATGGTAATAACACACCACAAATAGAGTAACACACACTCAAATAAATTAGTTTAGCTGCTCTTTGATTTGTAAAGTTCTTCT
>NW_019508750.1:0-1356 GCF_002814215.2 Seriola lalandi dorsalis
GGTGCATCAACTACAACTGGAGGTTCAACAACAACTGGTGCATCAACTACAACTGGAGGTTCAACAACAACTGGTGCATCAACTACAACTGGAGGTTCAACAACAACTGGTGCATCAACCACAACTGGAGGTTCAACAACAACTGGTGCATCAACTACAACTGGAGGTTCAACAACAACTGGTGCATCCACAACAACTGGTGCATCAACCACGACTGGAGGTTCAACAACAACTGATGCATCAACTACAACTGGAGGTTCAACAACAACTGGTGCATCAACTACAACTGGAGTTTCAACAACAACTGGTGCATCAACAACTACCGGAGTTTCAACAACAACTGGTGGATCCACAACAACTGGTGGATCAACAACAACTGGTGCATCAACTACAACTGGAGGTTCAACAACAACTGGTGCATCAACAACAACTGGTGCATCAACAACCACTGGAGGTTCAACAACAACTGGTGCATCAACTACAACTGGAGGTTCAACAGCAACTGGTGGATCAACCACAACTGGAAGTTCAACAACAACTGGTGGATCAACAACAACAGGGGGTTCAACAACAACTGGTGCATCAACCACAACTGGCGGATCAACAACAACTGGTGCATCAACATCTACTGGAGGTTCAACAACTACAGTAGGTTCAACAACAACTGGTGCATCAACTACAACTGGAGGTTCAACAACAACTGGTGCATCAACAACAACTGGAGGTTCAACAACAACTGGTGCATCAACTACAACTGGAGGTTCAACAACCACTGGTGGATCAACCACAACTGGAAGTTCAACAACAACTGGTGGATCAACAACAACAGGGGGTTCAACAACAACTGGTGCATCAACCACAACAGGCGGATCAACAACAACTGGTGGATCAACTACAACTGGAGGTTCAACAACTACAGTAGGTTCAACAACAACTGGTGCATCAACTACAACTGGAGTTTCAACAACAACTGGTGGATCCACAACAACTGGTGCATCAACTACAACTGGAGGTTCAACAACAACTGGTGGATCCACAACAACTGGTGGATCCACAACAACTGGTGCATCAACTACAACTGGAGGTTCAACAACTACAGTAGGCTCAACAACAACTGGTGCATCAACCACAACTGGAGGTTCAACAACAACTGGAGTTTCAACTACAACTGGAGGTTCAACAACAACAGGCGGATCCACAACAACTGGTGCATCAACTACAACTGGAGGTTCAACAACAACTGGTGCATCAACCACAACTGGAGGTTCAACAACAACTGGTGCATCAACTACAACTGGAGGTTCAACAACAACTGGTGCATCAACGACAACTGGAGGTTCAACAACAACTGGTGCA
>NW_019508753.1:0-1246 GCF_002814215.2 Seriola lalandi dorsalis
CAAAAACAGTTGGCGGGTGGTTGTTGTCGGGGACTATTTTCAGCAGTGGATGAATACACATTTGGTGCATTAGTGGGTATTTGGGGCAGCAGGACGGTGTGTGTGGGACTGGGTGAAAACAAACTGAAGTGTGTGTGTTGATGGTGATGTAGGAACATGTCACCCAGTACACCAGTGCGGCTCCCTGATGGTTTTTTTTTGGATGTTTTTTGGATCAGTGGAGCTCTGTGGCTCCGAGGGTTCAGTTTCTTCATGAGGTTTATAGACCATAACAAAAACACAGAACAGGGACTTATGATAATGTCATGGCTCATCAACAGTATACGGTATGTTACCCTTTGGATCCATTTCATACACTTTTACATAAAAATCTCCAATATCTGTGTCACATATTATTTATGTAAAAGCAAACTGGAATAAATAACATCAGAAACAACCTCAGAAATGGAAATATTTCTATGTTCTTTTGGTTTTATATTCACCAAATTACAGCAACACATAATATATACAGTCCATTATTCACAGTTCACACACACTCAAGTGGATTATAAGTGAAGTATCGCTGTGTTTGTGGTTCATTATATCTGTGTAGCAAAGGTCCCTGTGTGTGTGTGTGTGTGTGTGTGTGTGTGTTCGTGCTTCTATCTTTGTGAGGACCGTGTAGAATAACAGACCTTGTGCAGTGAGGACACACATTCACAAATTCAAAGGGCAGTTTGTCTTTTAAGGTTCAGGTCAAAATCAGGTTTATTTTTATTTTTTATTTTTTGGGGTGGGGGGGGGTTAGGCAGTTATGATGGTTAAGGTTAAGGTTAGGGTCTAGGGAATGTATTCTGCTAATGAGTGTCTTCACAAGGGGAGAAGTTCAAGTATATGTGTGTGTGTGTGTGTCTGTCATCGCCTACTGTGTGGTAGCTACAAGAGTGTGTTCAGCCTCATTAATAAGCCTCTCACACACACACACACACACACACACACACACACACGCACACAAACAAACACACACTCAGGGTGTTAGATGTTTGTTTATGGTCTGTTAATTAGCTTCGGACATGAGGCAGGAGGCAGCACAACACACACACACACACACACACACACACAGCTAAATATAACTGTATTCTTCTCACACATTACTATTGATTAAACACTCCTGTCCTTCAGTGGTGAAAGAGCAGAGGAGGCCGCAGGTAGATGTTTGTGTCCAGCTTCATAAAGAGAATATTTCCCTCAGAAGTCAGAAAAAAAA
>NW_019508754.1:0-1117 GCF_002814215.2 Seriola lalandi dorsalis
TTTTTTTTGACTTTTTATGCCTTATTATACTATGACTATTTATGCCCTACTATACTATGACTTTTTTTTGCCTTACTGTACTATGACTTTTTTTGCCTTACTATACTATGACTTTTTTTGACTTTTTTGCCTTACTATACTATGACTATTTTTTTGACTTTTTTTGCCTTACTATACTATGACTATTTTTTTGACTTACTATACTATGACTTTTTTTGCCTTACTATACTATGACTTTTTTTTTACTTTTTTTGCCTTCCTATACTGTGACTTTTTTTTTACTTTTTTTGCCTTACTATACTATGACTATTTTTTTGACTTTTCATGCCTTACTATACTATGATTTTTTGGGGGGGTTTTCTGCCTTCCTATACTATGACTTTTTTTTTGCCTTACTATACTATGACTATTTTTTTACTTTTTATGCCTTATTATACTATGACTATTTTTTTGACTTTTTATGCCTTATTATACTATGACTATTTATGCCCTACTATACTATGACTTTTTTTTAAACTTTTTTTGCCTTACTATACTATGACTTTTTTTTTAACTTTTTTTGCCTTACTATACTATCACTATTTTTTTGACTTTTTATGCCTTGCTATACTATGACTATTTATGCCCTACTATACTATGACTTTTTTTTGCCTTACTATACTATGACTTTTTTTAAACTTTTTTTGCCTTCCTATACTATGACTTTTTTTTTGCCTTACTATACTATGACTTTTTTTTTACTTTTTGCCTTACTATACTATGACTATTTTTTTTCACTTTTTTTGCCTTACTATACTATGACTTTTTTTTTTGACTTTTTATGCCTTATTATACTAGGACTATTTATGCCCTACTATACTATGACTTTTTCTTGACTTACTATACTATGACTATTTTTTTGACTTTTTTTGCCTTACTGTACTATGACTATTTTTTTTGACTTTTTATGCCTTATTATACTATGACTATTTATGCCCTACTATACTATGACTTTTTTTTGCCTTACTGTACTATGACTTTTTTTGCCTTACTATACTATGACTTTTTTTGACTTTTTTGCCTTACTATACTATGACTATTTTTTTGACTTTTTTTGCCTTACTATACTATGACTATT
>NW_019508755.1:0-2295 GCF_002814215.2 Seriola lalandi dorsalis
ATGCCTTACTATACTATGATGTTTTTTCATGTTTTTATTCTTTAATAAAATATGTCATTTTTATGACTTACTTTACTATGACATTTTTTCATGTTTTTATGCCTTACTAAACTATGACATTTTATGCATTAATGTACTACGACATTTTATGGCTTACTATACTATGACATTTTTTCATATTTTTATGCCTTACTATACTATGACATTTTTTCATGTTTTAATGGCTTACTATACTATGACATTTTTTCATGTTTTTTTGGCTTACTATACTATGACATTTTTTCATGTTTTTATGCCTTACTATACTATAAAATTTTTTCATGTTTTTATACCTTACTATACTATGACATTTTATGCCTTACTATACTATGACATTTTTTCATGTTTTTATGGCTTACTATACTATGATGTTTTTTCATGTTTTTATACCTTACTATACTATGACATTTTATGCCTTAATGTACTATGACATTTTATGCCTTACTATACTATGACATTTTTTCATGTTTTTATGGCTTACTATACTATGACATTTTTTCATGTTTTTATGGCTTACTATAGTATGACATTTTTTCATGTTTTTTTGGCTTACTATACTTTGACATTTTTTCATGTTTTTATGGCTTACTATACTATGACATTTATTCATGTTTTTATACCTTACTATACTATGACATTTCATGGCTTACTATACTATGACATTTTTTCATGTTTTTATGGCTTACTATACTATGACATTTTATGCCTCACTATACTATGACATTTTTTCATGTTTTTATACCTTACTATACTATGACATTTTATGCCTTAATGTACTATGACATTTTATGGCTTACTATACTATGACATTTTTTCATGTTTTTTTGGCTTACTATACTATGACATTTTTTCATGTTTTTATGGCTTACTATGCTATGACATTTTATGCCTTACTTTACTATGACATTTTATGCCTTACTATACTATGACATTTTTTCATGTTTTTATGGCTTACTATACTATGACATTTTTTCATGTTTTTATACCTTACTATACTATGACATTTTATGCCTTACTTTACTATGACATTTTATACCTTACTATACTATGACATTTTTTCATGTTTTTATACCTTACTATACTATGACATTTTATGCCTTAATGTACTATGACATTTTATGCCTTACTATACTATGACATTTTTTCATGTTTTTATGGCTTACTATACTATGACATTTTTTCATGTTTTTATGGCTTACTATACTATGACATTTATTCATGTTTTTATACCTTACTATACTATGACATTTCATGCCTTACTGTACTATGACGTTTTTTCATGTTATTGTGCCTCGCTAAACTATGACATTTTATCCCTTAATATATTATGACGTTTTTATACCTTACTATACTATGACATTTTATGCCTTACTATACTATGACATTTTATGCCTTACTATACTATGACATTTTTTCATGTTTTTATGGCTTACTATACTATGACATTCTTTCATGTTTTTATACCTTACTATACTATGACATTTTATGCCTTACTATACTATGACATTTTTTCATGTTTTTATGGCTTACTATACTATGACATTTATTCATGTTTTTATACCTTACTATACTATGACATTTCTTGGTTTATTATACTATGACATTTTTTCATGTTTTTATGCCTTACTGTACTATGACGTTTTTTCATGTTATTGTGCCTCACTAAACTATGACATTTTATGCCTTAATATACTATGACGTTTTTATACCTTACTATACTATGACATTTTATGCCTTAATGTACTATGTCATTTTATGCCTCACTATAGTATGACATTTTTTCATGTTTTTATACCTTACTATAGTATGACATTTTATGCCTTACTGTACTATGATGTTTTTTCATGTTTTTATACCTTACTATACTATGACATTTTTTCATGTTTTTATGGCTTACTATACTATGACATTTTTTCATGTTTTTATACCTTACTATACTATGACATTTTATGCCTTACTGTACTATGATGTTTTTTCATGTTTTTATACCTTACTATGCTATGACATTTTATGCCTTACTATACCATAAAATTTTTTCATGTTTTTATACCTTACTATACTATGACATTTTATGCCTTACTATACTATGACATTTTTTCATGTTTTTATACCTTACTATACTATGACTTTTTTTCATGTTTTTATGGCTTACTATACTATGACATTTTTTCATGTTTTTATGGCTTACTATACTATGACATTTTATGCCTTACTATACTATGACATTTTTTCATGTTTTTATACCTTACTATACTA
>NW_019508756.1:0-997 GCF_002814215.2 Seriola lalandi dorsalis
TATGTTATGGCATAAAAATGCCAAAAAACATAGTAGTACATAAAATGTCATAATAACGTCATATTATGGTCAGGCATCAAATGACATAGTATAGTGAGACATAAAAATGGCAAAAAACGTCATAGTATAGTATGGCATAAAACGTCAAAAATACATCATACTTTATTAGGGCATAAAAGCTCATAAAAATGTTATAGTATGTTCAGGCATCAAACAAGATAGTATAGTAAGGCATAAAAATACCAAAAAACATCTACATATAGTAAGGCATAAAAATGGCAAAAAACATCTACGTATAATATGGTGTAAAAATGCCAAAAAACGTCATAGTATAGTAAGGCATAAAATGTCAAAAATACATCATACTTTATTAGGGCATAAAAGCTCATACAAATGTTATAGTATGGTCAGGCATCAAACAAGATAGTATAGTAAGGCATAAAAATACCAAAAAACATCTACGTATAATATGGTATAAAAATGGCAAAAAACGTCATAATATAGTATGGCATAAAACGTCAAAAATACATCATACTTTATTAGGGCATAAAAGCTCATAAAAATGTTATAGTATGGTCAGGCATCAAACAAGATAGTATAGTAAGGCATAAAAATACCAAAAAACATCTACGTATAATATGGTGTAAAAATGCCAAAAAACGTCATAGTATAGTATGGCATAAAACGTCAAAAATACATCATACTTTATTAGGGCATAAAAGCTCATAAAAATGTTATAGTATGGTCAGGCATCAAACAAGATAGTATAGTAAGGCATAAAAATACCAAAAAACATCTACATATAGTAAGGCATAAAAATGGCAAAAAACATCTACGTATAATATGGTGTAAAAATGCCAAAAAACGTCATAGTATAGTAAGGCATAAAATGTCAAAAATACATCATACTTTATTAGGGCATAAAAGCTCATACAAATGTTATAGTATGGTCAGGCATCAAACAAGATAGTATAGTAAGGCATAAAAATACCAAAAA
>NW_019508757.1:0-1052 GCF_002814215.2 Seriola lalandi dorsalis
ATATTAAGGCAAAAAAAGGTCATAAAATCGTTATAGTATGCCAAGGAATGAGACAAAGTAATATAATTAGGCATAAAATGCCAAAAATATTTCATAGTAAATTAAGCCATAAAAGGTCATGAAAATGTTATAATATGGTCAGGCATGAGACAAAGTAATATAATTAGGCATAAAAAAGCCAAATAAGATCTTAGTACAGTATGGCAGAAAAATGACAAAAACGTCATAGTATAGTATGTCATAAAATGCCAAAAATACATCAAAGCGTATTAAGGAATAAAACGTCATAAAAAAGTCATAGTATGTAACGGCATGAGACGAAATTATGTAATTAGCCATAAAAACGCCAAAAAAGATCTTAGTATAGAATTGCATGAAATGTCAAAAATACATCATAGTATATTAATGCATGAAAGTTCATGAAAACGTTACAGTATGGTCAGGCATGAGATGAAATAATATAATTAGCCATAAAAATGCCAAAAAAACGACATCGTATAATAAGGCATAAAATGTCATAAAAACGTTATAGTATGGTCAGACATGATCCGAAATAATATAATTAGGCAGAAAATTTCAAAAATACATCAAAGCATATTAAGGCATAAAACGTCATAAAAAAGTCACAGTATGTAACGGCATGAGACGAAATTATGTAATTAGCCATAAAAACGCCAAAAAAAAATCTTAGTATAGTATGGCAGAATAATTACAAAAAACGTCATAGTATAGTATGGCATAAAATGTCAAAAATAAATCATAATATATTAAGGGAAAAAAAGGTCATAAAATCGCTATAGTATGCCAAGGAATGAGACAAAGTAATATAATTAGGCATAAAAAAGCCAAATAAGATCTTAGTATAGTATGGCAGAAAAATGACAGAAAACGTCATAGTATAGTATGGCATAAAATGTCAAAAATACATCATAGTATAATAAGGCATAAAATGTCATAAAAAAGTCACAGTATGTCAAGTCATGAGACGAAATTATATAATTAAGCATAAAAAAGCCAAATAAGATCTTAGTATAGTATGGCAGAAAAATGAC
>NW_019508758.1:0-874 GCF_002814215.2 Seriola lalandi dorsalis
TTAAAAAATTACTTACCTTACTTACCTGAAAAAATTACAACTACTTACCTTACTTACCTGTTGAAAATTACAACTACTTACCTGAAAAAATTACAATTACTTACCTTACTAACCTTTTGTAAAAATCTAAAACCACAATTACTTACCTTACCTACCTATTAAAAAATTTAAAAATTAATACTTACTTACCTATTAAAAATTACAAATACTTACCTTACTTACCTGTCAATAAAAATTACAATTACTTACCTTGCTTACCTAATAAAAATTTCAATTACTTATCTACTTACCTATTAAAATTACAAATACTTACCGTGCTTACCTGAAAAAAAATCACAACTACTTACCTCACTTACCTGTTAAAAATTACAATTACTTACCTGTTAAAAATAAAACTACAATTACTTACCGTACTTACCTGCTAAAAATAAAAAATTACAATTACTTACCTTACTTACCTGAAAAAAATCACAACTACTTACCTTACTTAACTGTCAAAAAACAAAAATTACAATCTTACTTACCTAATAAAAACCAACCAAAAAAAATTACAATTAAAAATTACAATTACTTACCTAATAAAAACTACAATCACCTACCTGTTAAAAATTACTAAGCATCAAACCGAAGAAAAAAAGAAAAAAAGACAAAACTTTACGGGACAGGGATTCGTTTGGAATTGAGAACTGCAGACAACGGGCGTCGGCCAGTGCACTGCCTTTGATTCCCCACTTTCAACTGCCCAGTCGTCGGACGAAGCAGGGGGAATCATCGAGATAATTAAAAAATCCTAACCCTAACCCTGCCGGGAGACACGGTTAAATTCTGTGTTTTAATAATTTCCGAAAAATTTTCTCGAAAGTCCACAAATTTG
>NW_019508759.1:0-703 GCF_002814215.2 Seriola lalandi dorsalis
ATATTATAGTAGAGCATAAAAATGGCAAAAAACGTCATAGTATAGTATGGCATAAAATTTCAAAAAACGTCATAGTATAATAAGGCATAAAAATGGCAAAAAACGTCATAGTATAGTCAGGCACAAAACGTCACAGTATAGTAAGGCAAAAAAAAGCCAAAAAAAGTCATATTATAGTAGAGCATAAAAATGGCAAAAAACATCATAATATAGTATGGCATAAAATTTAAAAAAACATCATAGTATAATAAGGCATAAAAATGGCAAAAAACGTCATAGTATAGTCAGGCACAAAACGTCACAGTATAGTAAGGCATAAAAATGCCAAAAAAAGTCATATTCTAATAGAGCATAAAAATGGCAAAAAACGTCATAGTATAGTCAGGCACAAAACGTCACAGTATAGTATGGCAAAAAAATGCCAAAAAAAGTCACATTATAGTAGAGTATAAAAATGTCAAAAAACGTCATAGTATTGTATGGCATAAAATTTCAAAAAACGTCATAGTATTGTATGGCATAAAATTTCAAAAAACGTCATAGTATAATCAGGCACAAAACGTCACAGTATAGTAAGGCATAAAAATGCCAAAAAAATACATATTATAGTAGAGCATAAAATTTCAAAAAACGTCATAGTATAATAAGGCATAAAAATGGCAAAAAACGTCATAGTATTGTATGGCATAAAACATCACAGTAT
>NW_019508760.1:0-1640 GCF_002814215.2 Seriola lalandi dorsalis
CTAACCAGTTATCTCCCCCAGCATTAACCTGACTAACCAGTTATCTCCCCCAGCATTAACCTGACTAACCAGTTATCTCCCCCATCATTAACCTGACTCTAACCAGTTATCTCCCCCAGCATTAACCTGACTAACCAGTTATCTCCCCCATCATTAACCTCACTCTAACCAGTTATCTCCCCCATCATTAATCTGACTCTAACCAGTTATCTCCCCCAGCATTAACCTGACTAACCAGTTATCTCCCCCATCATTAACCTGACTCTAACCAGTTATCTTTACCAGCAGTGACCTGACTAACCAGTTATCTTTACCAGCATTAACCTGACTAACCAGTTATCTCTGTTAGTGCGTGTTAGTCAGAGAAGAAGAAGAATAGAGGCTGAAACCTGAAATCTCACCTGAAAGAACCAAAACTAAGTTTAACAAAAGCAAAGACATGCGTCGCCATGGGAACCAGTTTGAGAGGAAGTGTGTTCAGGAGCTTTGAATAGAGACGGACATCAGACTGATGATGAGTCTCCGTCTCCACAGTGACGGACAGAGACATCAGGCTGATGATTCATCTTCGTGCCACCAACGCAGCCATCTTCACCGGGAGGAGGAACTCCGCCATGAGAGGCTGGAGGTTAGTCTGCTTCTTCTTCTACTGCACAAAACCACCATAAACCCTTTATAAATACACTTATTAATTCATGGATAAATGATAGAATTTGAAAAGACATTTTAAAAATGGGAATAAAAAACTGGATTCCCTCTTCAGTTTCCTTTTCCAGCTGCTTTTCCTATTAGCTAATCAATTAACATCATTTAGCTTCAAATCAATTAGCTAATAGGAAAAGGAAAAGCAGCTGGAGAAAGGAAATGAGTGTTTTATGGTGGTTTTATAAATCCGTTTTTAAACCTGAAGCATTTATTGATGGATTAATCGTTCTTTATATAACAAAAACTTATGACATTAAAATATAAAATGAAGGAAATGCTTTATTGCTTTTCCTGTGACGTCCCTGTTCCTCCATAGTTTTGTAGTTTCACCATTTATTTATTTAGTATTTTTCATTCTTTATGCTGCTCTTCTCTGCTCATCTTTTTTATTTCTTTTATAATTATATTCTGAGCTGTGGACAGATTATATTCAGATTATTAATATTCTCTGGCACATTAATCACTTGATGTTCTGGATGTGACATGTAGTTAAACTCTGCTCAGTGGATCATGTTTGAACTAAAGATCAAACTCCATTTAAAAGAAATGAAAAGCCAATGTTACTGATGCAAGGCAGATTTACACCCTCTCATTACTGAGTTTGCCCTGATGTGATGAACTAAGAACCAACACCAGAACTCTGACCTTCACCTCCACAGCTGTCCCACAGCTGCATCATGTCCCATCACATGACTGGTAACAGGCTGTGCTCTTGCTGCAGGGCCATCAGGAAGGAGATGGGGCTGCAGGGGATGATGTCAGCGCGGCAGCTGAAGAAGAAGTGGGACAACTTGAAGGAGAAGTACAGGGTGAGCGAAGTTTGATCGGAACACACAACATGGTGCACGGTGGAAACTGTTGTTTTTATTCCTCTGTGTCGGCGACGGTCAGAGCGGCAGCCATTTTGTTTCCTGGTTGTCCGTCCATCTCGTTCT
>NW_019508761.1:0-1594 GCF_002814215.2 Seriola lalandi dorsalis
GGTGAGACTGAGCCAAAACAGTAGAGTTGAGGGAAACTGCACAGTTGGGTGATACGACTCTTTTCATTTACATGTAACCATGTGCTCCATTGTTAATATTAGTATATTGATTTTAGCTGCTTTTAAAACAATCCAAAAGTCTTCACATCACCAGAGGAGGAGCAGGAGCTTGGAGCTTGTCCACAGGTTAGCCACTGTAAGTCAAGCCACCAATCCAACCTTTCTACATCGCGATCCGTATAAAATGAAACTATGTCCCTTGTCACTGGTTGCGTATATGTCACTGACCACATTGTGATCATTTCAAAAACAGGTTGATTTTTCTCTCTATTTTACTTTTTTTAAAGTGCAGCAGAGGGAAAATCTTCTTAAATTGTTCATTGTCAGTGTCCTGACCCACCAATTGGGAACCATTTTCCATTTTCCTAAAGCTTTAGCTCTGAAGATCTATCAGAGTTTGATAGATTATGATCAGTACAGCATGTTTTATAACAGTAATGATAACGATATATCAACCAACTGTAATTTTTATATACATTAAGTATTTTTCACTTGGGTGCTTTGAAACATGATTCTAATGAATACCACGTGGTGCAGTGTACAGTTTCTCTATATACGAGCCATAGAGCAGATGTGGTTCAGACAATGTCCCTAAACGATCTGCGGCCTCTCTGTGCTGCAGTTTCTTGTTACTATCTACTACGTCAAAACACGCTGCTGCTGATTTATCTTCAATAAGCTTATACAGGCTGATAGATCTGCGCAGTCAATTTATTGGTCAGGCTCTTGTCTGTTGTCTCATTGTGATGGAGACAGTCTGCAAAAGGAGCTTTGAGTGAAAGCTTCTTCTTTGCACTCTGCACCAATCAGGCTGCAGTGCTGATTTATTCAGTATAATGATAAACTTTCTGATGAGGGAACACTATTATAATAATAATAATAATAATAATAATAATAATAATAATAATAATAATAATAATCAGTAATTTATCACTAGGGAACAATTTTGCCAATGTGAAGCCCGGCTGCATGTGTATGGGAACATCTGGAGACTGTACTGTAGATGTATATCAGTATATGTGCTTTTTAAACTATTAAATGACAGCTGATTACTTGCCAGGTGTTTTAACCCAAACAATGTGAAACAACAGTCAGCATTCCACTGTTTTTTTCCTACAGTAGCCAAATACTGTATATTAACTTGACAAAGGGCATTTTACTCCACTACTGATTGTTTGTTAAACCACTGCTTTATTCCTAATGAATTATTTCTTTTGCACAATACTTTAAACACAAATGTGTAACCTATATTATACTTCTGATGATGAACTAGTATTTTTAATTCTTTGTGTAATACTTTTACTGCCACTACATGTTTATTAAATGTTTGCTAGTCAAACAATGTGAAACATTTATCTGTATTATTTGAAGATATATAATAAATACTCTTTCGCCATTTACTTTCTCTTGTGAAGACTTTATATCCGGACACTTTGCTTCAGTATTGCTATAGAAGATAGAAGAGAGCACTGTGGCCATCAGGGTTTGTACAGTTTGCACCATTTACATTAGTCTTTAATTGGCCTTTTAAACT
>NW_019508762.1:0-2529 GCF_002814215.2 Seriola lalandi dorsalis
CCAACAGATACACAAACAACAGATACACAACCTACACATGCACAACCAACAGATACACAAACAACAGACACACGACCTACACACACACTACCAACAGATACACAAACAACAGATACACAACCTACACATGCACAACCTACAGATACACAAACAACAGACACACAACCTACACACACACTACCAACAGATACACAACCTACACACACACTACCAACAGATACACAACCAACAGATACACAACCTACACATGCACAACCAGTAGTTACACAACCAACAGATACACAACCTACACACACACTACCAACAGATACACAACCAACAGATACACAACCTACACATGCACAACCAGTAGTTACACAATCAACAGATACACTGCCAACAGATACACAACCTACACACACACAACCAACAGATACACAACCTACAGATACACAAACAACAGACACACAACCTACACATGCACTGCCAACAGATACACAACCTACACATGCACAACCAGTAGTTACACAACCAACAGATACACTGCCAACAGATACACAACCTACACGTGCACAACCAACAGATACACAACCAACAGATACACAACCAACAGATACACAACCAACAGATACACAACCTACACACACATTACCAACAGATACACAACCAACAGATACACAACCAACAGACACACAACCTACACACACACTACCAACAGATACACAAACAACAGATACACAACCTACAGATACAAAAACAACAGATACACAAACAACAGATACACAACCTACACGTGCACAACCAACAGATACACAACCTACACATGCACAACAAACAGATACACAACCTACACATACACAACCAACAGATACACAACCAACAACACACAACCAACAGATACACAACCAACAACACACAACCAACAGATACACAACCTACACATGCACAACCAACAGATACACAACCAACAACACACAACCAACATATACACAACCAACAGATACACAACCTACACATGCACAACCAGTAGTTACACAACAGTCAGATACACAACTGACAGATACACAACCTACACATAGACAACCAACAGATGCAAAACCTACAAATAGACAACCAACAGATACACAACCAGTAGTTACACAATCAACAGATACACAACCTACACATGCACAACCAGTAGTTACACAACCAACAACACACAACCAACAGATACACAACTGACAGATACACAACTGGCAGATACACAACCAACAACACACAACTGACAGATACAGAACACACAACTGACAGATACACAACCAACAACACACAACTGACAGATACAGAACACACAACTGACAGATACACAACCAACAACACACAACTGACAGATACAGAACACACAACTGACAGATACACAACCAACAACACACAACTGACAGATACACAACTGACAGATACACATCCAACAACACACAACTGACAGATACACAACTGACAGATACACATCCAACAACACACAACTGACAGATACACAACTGACGGATACACATCCAACAACACACAACTGACAGATACACAACCTACACATACACAACCAACAGATACACAACCAACAAATACACAACTGACAGATACACAACTGACAGATACACATACAACAACACACAACTGACAGATACACAACCAACAAATACACAACCAACAGATATACAACCAATAGACACAAAACCGACAGATAGACAACAGACAGATGCATGCTCGACAAATACACAACCTATAGACACCTACCTACCTACTGACAGACAGCCAGCAGATAATCAACCACCAAATACACAACCGACAGATACACAAAAGACAGACGCACAACCGACAGACACACAATGAAAAGATACACAACTGTCAGATGTTCAACCATTTTATTATAAACCACAATTAAAAACCCAACAGATACGCTACCAACACATACACAACCGACAGATACACAACCACCACATAAAAAACGAACAGATACACAACAAACACATACACAACCAACATCATTTACTATATATTTACTGCAAATATGATTGACCCATGGTGAAATTGTCGGCATTTTCATGGCATGTACAACGCATCAATGAAGTAAGTGCTTTAGCTGCCTGGAAATTTTAAAGAAGAAAAATGTAGATATTGCATTGTTACAAGAAACTCAGTTATTACAGCAAGACATATGTAAACGAGACAATGTGAACTATAAGGTAGAAGCACATTCTTCAGTTAATAATGTGTTTGTTTCGTTCAAATCTTAAGTTATTAGTATTATAAAAAGAGGAAAGGACAAAGAGGGAAGAGTAAATGTGAAAACAGTCATTAGCGATGTTAAAATGGCACTTATTTCAGTGTATGCTCCCAATACATATTATTTTTCTCCTCCTTATCCATAACTATTAATGCCATTAAAGGATTTATAAGAAATAATTCCAAATCATTTGTGTTTGCTCAAAATAGAGCACAATTAAAAGAAATCACCAATATGGAATATGTTCTGGCATCACTTATCCGCCAACAACACAAACTTGAAACAACGAG
>NW_019508763.1:0-1678 GCF_002814215.2 Seriola lalandi dorsalis
GACATTTTTTTTGCCTTACTATACTATGACGTTTTTATGACTTACTATACTATGACATTTTTTTACTTTTTATGCCTTACTATGCTATGACATTTTCATGCTTTATTATACTATGACGTTTTTTTGACGTTTTATGCCTTACTATACTATGACCTTTTTTTGCCTTACTATACTATGATGTTTTTATACCTTACTATACTATGACATTTTTATGCCTTACTATACTACGAGGTTTTCATGACTTTTTATGCCTTATTATACTATGATGTTTTTATGACTTTTTAGACCTTACTATACTATGATGTTTTTGTGACTTTTGATGACTTACTATACTATGACGTTTTTATGACTTTTTATGCTTTACTATACTATGACGTTTTTTTGCCTTACTGTACTATGACTTTTTATACCTTACTATACAAAGACGTTTTTATGACTTTTGAGGCCTTACTATACTATGACTTTTTATACCTTACTATACAAAGACGTTTTTATGACTTTTGATGCCTTACTACACTATGATATTTTTATGACTTTTGATGCCTTACTATACTATGATGTTTTTGTGACTTTTGATGACTTACTATACTATGACGTTTTTATGAATTTTTATGCTTTACTATACTATGATATTTTTTGACATTTTATGCCTTACTATACTATGACGTTTTTATGCCTTACTATACTATGACGTTTTTATGCCTTACTATATTATGTCGTTTTTGTGACTTTTTATGCCTTACTATACTATGACTTTTTATACCTTACTATACAAAGACGTTTTTATGACTTTTTATACCTTACTATACAAAGACGTTTTTATGACTTTTGATGCCTTACTACACTATGATATTTTTATGACTTTTGATGCCTTACTATACTATGATGTTTTTTTGCCTTACTATACTATGACGTTTTTATGAGTTTTTATGCCTTACTATATTATGACGTTTTTGTGACTTTTTATGCCTTACTATATTATGACGTTTTTATGACTTTTTATGCCTTATTATACTATGTCGTTTTAATGACTTTTTATGCCTTATTATACTATGTCGTTTTTATGACTTTTTATGCCTTACTATACTATGACATTTTTTTTGCCTTACTATACTATTACGTTTTTGTGACTTTTGATGACTTACTATACTATGACATTTTCATGCTTTATTATACAATGACGTTTTTTGACTTTTTATACCTTACTATACTATGACGTTTTTTGATGTTTTTTTTGCCTTATTATACTATGTCGTTTTTATGACTTATTATGCGTTACTATACTATGACATTTTCATGCTTAATTATACAATGACATTTTTTGACTTTTTATACCTTACTATACTATGACGTTTTTTGACGTTTTTTTGCCTTATTATACTATGTCGTTTTTATGACTTTTTATGCCTTACTATACTATGACATTTTCATGCTTTATTATACTATGTAGTTTATTTGACGTTTTATGCCTTACCATACTATGACGTTTTTATGCCTTACTATACTATGACATTTTCATACTTTATTATACAATGACGGTTTTTGGCTTTTTATGCCTTACTATACTATGACATTTTCATGCTTCATTATACAATGACGTTTTTAGGCTTTTTATGCCTTACTATACTATGACGTTTTTTTATGCCTTACTATACTATTACGTTTTTGTGACTTTTGA
>NW_019508764.1:0-1248 GCF_002814215.2 Seriola lalandi dorsalis
ACACACACACACACACACACACAGAGGACACGCTGAGTAACTGGACTGAGATGATGATGATGATGACGGTGCGTTCAGGCGCCTAAAATGAGTCACGGTACCTTTGAGGATCCCCTCTCTGACCGTGTAGTTCTTGCTCTCCTTCACGTGTTTGTCAAACTGCCAGGACAGAATCACGATGTACTGCTTCACCTTAAACAAACACCAGAGACCCGTCAGTGACGCTCACACACATACACACACAGACACACACAGACACACACAGACACACACAGACACACACAGATACACACACATACACACACAGATACACAAACATACACACACAGACACACACAGACACACACACATACACACACAGACACACACAGACACACACAGATACACACACATACACACACAGACAGACACACACACATACACACACAGATACACACACATACACACACAGATACACACACATACACACACATACACACACAGACACACACACATACACACACATACACACACATACACACATATACACACAGATACACACAGATACACACACATACACACACAGATACACACACAGATACACACACACATACACACACAGATACACACACATACACACACAGATACACACACACACACACACACACATACACACACAGATACACATACATACACAGATACACACATATACACACAGATACACACAGATACACACACATACACACACATACACACACAGACACACACAGATACACACACACATACACACACAGATACACACACACATACACACACAGATACACACACAGATACACACACAGATACACACACACATACACACACAGATACACACACAGATACACACAGATACACACAGATACACACACACACACACACAGATACACACACACACACACACAGACACACACAGATAAACATCTTCTTATTAGGAATCAGAGTTTGCAGAGAGGCTCTTACATCGTACTGGGAGTTTAAGCTGAACGAGAGGCTGATGGAGTCGGCGGTGATGCTGTCGGCGATCACGGAGGGCGGAGGAAGAGCTGCAGCAGAGAACAGCACATTTATTTTATTACTGACATGTTTTCAGTGCCATTTGGTTTTTTTTTCTGTCTTCAGGGACTTGAGTCTTTATGTTCCCTCAACATTTTAATTCGATTTAACTCAACGCAAACTCAGCACTTCCTCCAGGTGTTTCACATTAAAAGCCCCCCCGTCCTTCCAGGGAGG
>NW_019508765.1:0-1808 GCF_002814215.2 Seriola lalandi dorsalis
AAGTCATAAAAACGTCATAGTATATATAGGCATAAAAAGTCATAAAAACGTCATAGTATAATAAGGCATAAAAGGTCATAGTAGAGTAAGGCATGAAAAGTTATAAAAATGACACAGTATAGTAAGGCATGAAAAGTCATAGTGTAGTAAGGCATAAAAAGTCATAGTAGAGTAAGGCATAAAAAGTTATAAAAATGAAACAGTATATTAAGGCATAAAAAGTTATACTATAGTAAGGAATAAAAAGTCATAAAAATGACATAGTATAGAAAAGCATAAAAAGTCATAAAAACGTCATAGTATATATAGGCATAAAAAGTCATAAAAACGTCATAGTATAATAAGGCATAAAAAGTCATAGTATAGTAAGGCATAAAAGGTCATAGTAGAGTAAGGCATAAAAAGTCATAGTATAGTAAGGCATAAAAACTCATAGTGTAGTAAGGCATAAAAAGTCATAGTTTAGTAAGGCATAAAAAATCGTAAAAATGACACAGTATAGTAAGGCATAAAAAGTTATAGTATAGTAAGGCATAAAAAGTCATGAAAACGTCATTATAGTAAGGCATAAAAAGTCATGAAAACGACATAATATAGTGAGGCATAAAATGTTCATAGTATAGTAAGGCATAAAAAGTAATAGTGTAGTAAGGCATGAAAAGTCATGAAAACGACATAGTATAGTAAGGCATAAAAAGTCATAAAAGCAACATAGTATAGTAAGGCATAAAAAGGCATAAAAAGTCATAGTATAGTAAGGCATAAAAAGTCATGAAAATTACACAGTATGGTGAGGCATAAAAAGTCATAGCATAGTATTGCATGAAAAGTCATAAAAACGACATAGTGTAGTAAAACATAAAAAGTCAATCGTATAGTAAGGCATCAAAAGTTATAGTATAGTAAGGCATAAAAAGTCATGAAAACGACATATTATAGTAAGGCATAAAATGTTCCTAGCATAGTATTGCATGAAAAGTCATAAAAACGACATAATATAGTAAGGCATAAAAAGTTCATAGTATAGTAAGGAATAAAAAGTCATAAAAATGACATAGTATAGAAAAGCATAAAAAGTCATAAAAACGTCATAGTATATATAGGCATAAAAAGTCATAAAAACGTCATAGTATAATAAGGCATAAAAAGTCATAGTATAGTAAGGCATAAAATGTTCATAGTATAGTAAGGCATAAAAAGTCATAGTATAGTAAGGCATAAAAAGTCATATTATAGTAAGACATAAAAAGTCATAAAAACGACATAGTATAGTAAGGCATAAAAAGTCATGAAAACGACATAATATAGTAAGGCATAAAAAGTTCATTGTATAGTAAGGCATAAAAAGTCGTAGTATAGTAAGGCATAAAAGGTCATAAAAACATTATAGTATAGTATGGCATAAAAAGTCATACTATAGTAAGACATAAAAAGTCATAAAAACGGCATAGTATCGTAAGGCATAAAAAGTAATAGTGTTGAAAGGCATGAAAAGTCATAAAAACGTCATCGTATAATAAGGCATAAAAAGTCATAGCATAGTATTGCATGAAAAGTCATAAAAACGACATAATATAGTAAGGCATAAAAAGTTCATAGTATAGTAAGGCATAAAAAGTCATGAAAACGACATAATATAGTAAGGCATAAAAAGTTCATAGTATAGTAAGGCATAAAAAGTAATAGTATAGTAAGACATAAAAAGTCATGAAAACGACATAGTATAGTAAGGCATAAAAGTCATAAAAACATCATAGTATAGTAAGGCATAAAAAGTCATAGTATAGTGAGGGATAAAAAGTCATAAA